>NC_000082.6:37019074-37241574 GCF_000001635.26 Mus musculus
TAGTAAGCAGTCTGAAGCATCCCCCCCTGGCTGCTGCAGATAGAAGAAGCCAGAGCCATAACCCTACAGGCAGTGTGTTTTCTCCTCTGAGCAGTACTGAGATGGAATGCTGAAGGGACAGCCATTCACTAAGAAGATCCATATTGTACTGGAAGACATCCCTCAGTACACCTGCAACTTACAGCATGCAAACATCTAAAAAGTCAAGTTAGAAACTTAGTAGCTGAAACTTAAGATACAAAAAGTTGAAATGCCAAAGAATTAGGAAAGCAACTAATACCCGAGGTGTGGTGGCGCACGCCTTTAATCCCAGCACTTTGGAGGCAGAGGCAGGCGGATTTCTGAGTTCGAGGCCAGCCTGGTCTACAAAGTGAGTTCCAGGACAGCCAGGGCTACACAGAGAAATTCTGCCTGAAAACAACCAACCAACCAACCAACCAATCAATCAAAAAACCGAATAAACAAATAAATAAATGACCCCAAAGAGGATTCAAATAAATAATGACTGAGTTAAAGAAGCTAAGACTTGAAGAAAAAAAAAAAAAACCTAAGTAAAGTAACAGAATGCTAGAAATCAATAGTAACATAAACTACAAAACAAACAACAACAACAACAACAAAAAACCCCAGCCAAAACTAAACACATACAGAGAAATTTGAAAATACACTGTAGCTTTAACTTTTCAAAACCTTTTAACGATGGTTCTTAAATGCTTTACCCTCCCTTCTAGCCCACCACCCAACAGAGGTAGTGGAAAAGAAAGGTTATTAGGATATGGGGGCAGTGGACCCATTTAGAAATTGTCCTTTGGAGCAAATTCTATGTGTGTTGTCTGGAAATCAGCAGTTTAGCTCACAGGAATCATCACCGGCAGCTTGATTCATTCGCAAACACTTCAAGAATATACCAGCAGTCCAGTTCTGTAGTGTCAGGATAGCAAATACGAATCAGCAGTGGTAATATAACCTAGCAGAGCAGCCAGGGCTAAGCCAAATCAGCACGAGTCAGCAGGAAGGACCAGGACCACCAGGGATGCCAGGAGAAGTTCTTTGCTGTGTCTTTCTCAAGGAAATGCAGGTCAGCAAGGACTGAAGACCAAGAAGTGCTGCATAGCTAGCTATGTAAGCAAGCCAAGTCTCTGTCACTGTCCACTGAGTCCTATTAATACTCCCTCCAAACATCATGTGTCCTTCATAGGTCTTGCCTCACCATGTGTCTTAGCAAAACTCCACGAGAGTCCGTATCAGCTGACATCACTCTACCAATAGGCCTGAGTTCATGGAAGTGGCAAAAAGCCACCAGCACAGCACCAGAAGTGTTTTGGTGCATATCTCTCTATGGAGTCCTGAAAAGCGGAGCTCAACTATACATTGTAAGGAGAACCAATGCATGTGTGTAGTTAGTGAAGAATCCATTATCACGTCCTTTCACTTGCTTGCTTTAGCAAATCGTCCTTTCACCCGTGCCTGCTTCAGGAAAACACTGCTTAATGTGTTTGCCCCAGCAAAACACCATCTAACACAACTGACTTTCTAAAGAATCCTTAAGTCTACTTCAATACACCTTTAAACAGTCATTGTGGATAATTGAAAAAAAATCACAGGAGAAAGAAAAAAATTCCCCGCCGGGCATGGTGGTGCACGCCTTTAATCCCAGCACTTGGGAGGCAGAGGCAGGCGGATTTCTGAGTTTGAGGCCAGCCTGGTCTACAGAGTGAGTTCCAGGACAGCCAGGGCTACACAGAGAAACCCTGTCTGGAAAAACCAAAAAAAAAAAAAAAAAAAAAATCCCCAAATCTACAATTTACCAGGATCTTTGGTATACACTATAGAGAGAACTCAACAGTCAATGAATGGATAAAGAATATAAAATGAAGCCACAAACAAAATCATGGTTTTAGCCAATTTTTGGAATTGTAATAATTATTTTTGCTAAAGTTAGTTTGACTTAAGACAAATCTCTCTTTTCTGTCATGTAAGATTTAGGTTAAAATGAACATTAAAATAGAAAGGAGACTAGTATGAGGGGTAAATATGTACTGCATTAGTCAGGGTTTTCAAGAATAACAGAATCTATAGAATGAATCTGTACAGAAAGAATTAGACTGATGTACAGACTGTAGTACAGCTAACCCAAAAGTGGCTGTCTATGAACACAAAGTCCCAAGAACACAGAAGTTGTTCAGTCCATGAGGCTGGCATCCTGAAAAAGCAGGCTCTAGTCAATGCTAGTGAAGGAATGGGCTTGCTTTTTCCTGTCCTCACATCAGCTTCCAGCAGAAGGTGTGGCTTGGATTAAAGGCGTCTCTTCCATGTTAAGCTCAGGCTTGTCTTTCTGCTTGAAAGGTCAGAATTAGATGTGGATCTTCCTTCTTCAAATTAAGCAAAATCCCTCCTAAGTGTGCCCGCTATTTTCAGGCTTTCCTTCCAGATGTAGTCAAGTTGACAACCAAGAATAGCATCACAAGTACATTTCATGCATAAATGAAAGTATTTAGTGAAATCCACTATGTTATATAATTGATATATACAAGTAGAAAAACAGTATAAAAGTGAGATATAAGACTAATGAAAGCATTGGCCCATAATAAATTTTTAATGATTTTGGAACATTTTATAAGTGCTCAGATTGGTTTGATTCTTCAGGCATGAGAGAAGGGCATTATGATTATATGTTTAGCAGAAGGGTAATACTAGTTGTTATATCTTTTTTAAAAAAATCCCTTAATTCTTCTTGTCCCAATTCTGGTGTCTTTTTTTTTTTTTTTTTTTTAAATAGCCTTTTTTCTTTGGGTAGGGGGATTGTCTCCCAGGCTGGCTTTGAACTCACAGCAGTTCTGCCTCAGCCTCCTGCATGCTGTAAGTAACTTTCAAACATAATTAGGCTATATTTCTTAGTAGCTAAAAATCACTAACACTGAAAACCTGAGACGGATATTTATTATCTATCCATTTCTATAAAAATACCAATTTAGAAGTGTGAGTGGTGACAGGTCATTTTCTCTGGGAGTGCTACTGGTTTTGTCAACTTACACAAACCTAGACATATCTGAAAAGAGACAATCTCAATCGAGGAAATGCTGCTATCATGTCGGCATGTGAGTAAGCCTCTAAGGGTATTTTCTTGACTGATAATTGATGTGGAAGGGCCCAGCTCAGCGTGGGCAGTGCGGTCCCTAAGCTCGTAGTCCTGGGATGTGTAAGAAAGCAAGCTGAGCAAGCTAGGAAGTAGCACTCTTCTGTGGTCCCTGCTCCAGTTCCTGAGTTCCTGTCTGGCCTCCTTCAGTGATGGACTGTGATCTGGAAGTGTAAGCCAAATAAACCCTTTCCTCTTCATTGAGTTGCTTCTGCTCATGTCATTTATCCCAGCAATAGAAAGATGACTAAGATATTGGGTTTGGTTGTTTTGTTAGTACTGAGTAAGCTAATCACTTACTTTTTGTAATTAGTATATATGGTGATAGGATTGCTTAAGATCGTTAAAACATCTTGGAAAGAATTGGACACCATATAGAATCTGGCTTTTCCTTTATGGTGGAACTTTGCATCACCTGCAAGGTCTTATTATGAGCTATTTGCTGTTAACCATGTGCTGCTAAGTCTCAGAATTCTTAGAACTGTGCAGCTTTGTAAAAGGTCAATCTGGAAAATCCTTGCAGGAATGGTGGTCGTGGATGAGCTGCACATGCTGGGGGACTCTCACCGAGGGTATCTGCTGGAGCTGTTGCTGACCAAGATTTGCTACGTCACTCGTAAATCAGCATCGCAGTAAGTACTTGAAGTAACTGGTTTCCTGATGTTTGAAAAAGATCTATACAAATGAAAACATAAAATTTACAGGAATATATTACCTTTTTTATTTAAACAAATTCGTGAATAATAGTTTGTTCTTGTTCTACAAAAGTTTTCAATCTGTGGGCCTTGACCCCATTTGTGGTTGAATGACCACTCCACAGGGGTTGACCAAGGCCATCAGAAAGCAGATATTTTAATATTAAGATCTATAACACTAGCAAAATTGCAGTTACAAAGTAGCACCAAAAATAATTTTATGGTTGGGGTTCACCACAACATGAAGTATTAATGGCTGCAACATTAGTAAGGTTTAGAACTGCTAAACTAAAGGAAGAACTTAATTGATGTTCGATGACTTTTGCATATATAAACTTCTGCTGCTCAATTTTAATGCGTATATTATGATATTTTTATGATAGCTTAAATATTTAGTGCTTTATTTGTTATTTATACATATATCTAATTTAAGAAGCAAAGACTAATTTTGTAAAATGACATTTTTCAGCCCCTACAGCATAGACTGTCAACTCTCTACCTTAAAAGTTATAAAAATAAGTTATAGCAGTCTCTACCTCCAGTTTTAGATTTTAGTTTTAGATTTTATATATTGATTTCTCATTTTAAAAATTAATTTAAAAATAAATTTTACTGTTTGAGAAACTTGCAAATAGAATAATCACCACACACCAAAAATTAAGCAGACCTAAAATCTGTACATCTCAACTTGCATTTGTTAGACTGCTTTCAAACATTAAAACATTATTGACTACTTATTTAAACCACCACGAAAACCGACAGCTCCATGATAGAATTAGAACTAGAAAACCCTTAGCTTTATGTTCTTTCTCATAACTTGTGTCCATAACTTGCACTCAGTCCTTCCTAATCCCCTAATAGCCTTTCTTGTTTACTTTTTGTACTGGCTGGTTTTGTGTGTCAACTTGACACAAACTGGAGTTATCACAGAGAAAGGAACCTCCCTTGAGAAAATGCCTCCATGAGATCCAGCTGTAAGGCATTTTCTCAATTAGTGAGCAAGGGTTGGAGGGCCCATTGTGGGTGGTGCCATCCCTGGGCTGGTAGTCTTAGGTTCTATAAGAAAGCAAGATGAGAGCCGGGCGGTGGTGGCGCACACCTTTAATCCCAGCACTTGGGAGGCAGAGGCAGGTGGATTTTTGAGTTCAAGGCCAGCCTGGTCTACAGAGTGAGTTCCAGGACAGCCAGGGCTACACAGAGTAAACCCTGTCTCGAAAAACCAAAACAGAAGGGAAAAAAAAAAAAAAAAAAAAAAAAAGGAAAGCAAGATGAACAAGCCAGGGGAAGTAAGCCAGTAAGTAACATCCCTCCATGGCCTCTTAATCAGCTCCTGCTTCCTGACCTGCTTGAGTCCCAGTCCTGACTTCCTTTGGTGTTGAACAGCAATGTGGAAGTGTATGCTGAATAAACCCTTTCCTTCCCAACTTGCTTCTTGGTCATGATGTTTTGTTTTGTGCAGGAATAGAAACCCTGACTAAGCTGGGCAGTAGTGGCACACACCTTTAATCCCACCACTTGAGAGGCAGAGGCAGGTGGATTTCTGAGTTCAAGGCCAGCCTGGTCTACAGAGTGAGTTCCAGGATAGCTAGGGCTACACAGAGAAACCCTGTCTCGAAAAAAAAAGTTGAGGCTTGGCACCATGAAGAGAGCCTATGAGAGGCTATTGGTGAAGCCTAGTAGCATTGGAAGACAGCAGTGTTTTGGAGATGCCAGTACCTTGAGATGATCAACAAGAGCAGCAGCAGCAGTGGAGTACAGGCAGCTGGAGCCTAGAAGACAAGGTCTGTGCTACAAAGGGCAGAGCTAGAGAAATGATCCAAGACCTTGGAGGAGCCCAGATGTTCCTGAGTGGATCCCAGACATTAGACGGTTAGAGTTTGATTTTGCTTTTGATTGTGACTGTGCCCTTGAAAGATCCTGACAGAATGTAAAAGGTCACAGAAGCCCTGAAATTGGCAAAATAGATTTCATTATTAGCAGAACTAGCTTCACTGATTTAGAAAAATAGAGGTGCACAATGCTCTGGCCGCTCCTAGAATCCGTGTGTCTGCCAATGTTCTGACCGTTCCTTGAACCCATGTGTGTGCCCACTGCTGCAGCCCACTGCCAGGTGTTTGTGATATTGGTTGCTGGGGCCAATCTGGAGTTGCTGCACCTGCACCAGTCTCTTTCCTTGTTTCCCTCCCATACCCATTTCTTGAGAAATCATTTTAGAATAGATATTGTTTAGATCGGGAAATCCCCTACTCCCTCCTTCTCCTTTACCCCCTGAGGGCCTATAAAAACTGGGACCCCTTTCCCCTCGGGGTTGACTCCTCTACCCCTGCGTGGGATACAAGTCGTCCCCAGAGCTCTGGCTTTCCCCGAATAAAGCCTCGTGTGGTTTGCATCAAGCTTGGTCTCTCGTGAGTTCTTGGGGGTCCGCTATTATCCTGAGACTTGAGTGAGGGTCTCCCTTCGGAGGTCTTTCACCCTGATATTTTTCCCTCTTGAAAGAAGAAAGTATTTTAGTGAAGCCCACAGTTAAATAGACTTTGAATTGTAAAACAACTTTGAATTTTAAAAGTGATTAGATATTTTAAAGGAATTGAACTTTTAATATGCAATAATTTATAATTATTTTTTCTTTAGAGCTGAATAGTATTCTTTATTTTATATGTGTACATTAAATTTTCATTAGGTTTTCATCTGTTGATGGACAGGTAGGTTATTCTTCATTATTGTGAATAAAATATCAATAAACTTGAAACTGCAAATATCCATGGTAGGGTACTGAGTTCTCTGGGTGCATGCCCAGAATGAAATGGAATGGTCAAAAGGTAATTCTAATTTTAATTTTTTGAGAAATATTTGAACTGGTTTTCACAATGGCTGCTTTAATTTACACCTGTACCTCCACTAATAGTGAATCCTCTCCAACATTTGTTGGGTCTCAATATTGTTGTCTGATTTGTTGATGATAGCTATTCTGAGTGGGGTGAAGTGATAATCTCAAAGTAGTTTTTATTTGCATTACCCTGATGGCTAAGGAAATTGAATACTTAAAAAAAGTTATTGACCATTTATCTATCTTTTTTCCTTCCTTCCCTCTTTCCTTTCCTTCCCTTCCTCTCTCCTTCCCTCCCTCCCTCCCTTCTCTCTCTCTCTCTCTCTAGCTCTCTCTTTTTCTTTTCTTTTTAAAACTGTCTATTCAGTTCATTTGCTCATGTGTTTTACTTCCTTGGTGTCTAATTTCTGCTATTCTTTGTAACTTCTAGCTATCAGCCCCTTATCTCAGTGTAGCTGAAGACTTTCCCCCATATTGTGTGCTTTGAGAATTGTGTCCTTTGCTGTGCAGAAACTTTATTGTCATGTAGCCCATCTGTGATACTTGGGGTTAGTTTCTGTGCTGTTGTTGTTTGTTCAAAAGCCCATGTCAGACATGCTTTTAATCCCAGGACTTGGGAGGCAGAGGCAGAGAGATCTGAGTTGAGTCCTGTCTCAAAAACAAAACAAAACACAAAACAAAACAAAACAAAAACTTGAAACTCTGAAACTTATAGAAGAAAACACAGAGGATACTATCCTTTTAAGATATTTGAGTAGGCAAAAAGCGTTTATTTGTTTTGTTTTGTTTGAGACAGAGTCTCACTATTTAGCTTTGGCTGTCCTGGAGCTTGCTATGTAGAGCAGGTTGGTCTCTAACTCACAGAGATTCCCCTGCCTCTGTTTCCTGAGTGCAGGGATTAAAATTTGTTTCAGGCTTCAAATAAAGTTTTGATCCATTTTGAATAGAAATTTATACAAATTTAGTATACTGATTTCTTTCTAGGGGGAATTGAGATTTTTTTCTTTTATATTTCTTAATCGCCTGTAATCAGTTTCCTCCCACTCCCTTCCTCCCATCCCCTTACCCACTCACCACAGTCTTCCAGTTGTGCAAATAGGTTTCTAACTTTGCCTAGATCATTATTCGGTGTTGCATTGTTATCTCAGCTGTAGCATGTTGTGGTTGTTTTTACCTTTGGAAAGCCTAGTTATCTTCTTATACTGTTAAATATCTTTATTGTTTGAGGGCTTGGTTTTCTGTACACTATGCTACATACTTATCCCCAACAAGTACAAGGAAAGCATAACTCGAAAATGCCTACAATGTTCGGAAATTAAATAACAGATTTTGGACTTTTGTGTAAACATGTGAAAAATGCTACAGCTTAAGAAAAACAACTGAGTATATCAGTGAGAGGCTTAAACAGGCATTTGGAAGAGAAGTTTCAAACAGTCTGCACATGTGAAATGTCATAAAGCATCATTAATCATCAGAAATTACTTCATCAAAAAACTGTTCCTAGCCGGGCAGTGGTGGCATGCGCCTTTAATCCTAGCACTTGCGAGGCAGAGACAGGCACATTTCTGAGTTTGAGGCTAGCCTGGTCTACAGAGTAAGTTTCAGGACAGCCAGGGTTACACAGAGAAGCCCTTGTCTAGGAAAAAACAAAATAAAACAAAACCCAAACAAACAAATAAACTATTCCTGTAGTCTCTCCGTAATATTTATTATTAAGATGATTGACAGTACAGTCATCAGATGGTGACAAGATTGTGGAACAGTAGAACACATAGATTGTGGGAGTGCTACTTTGTTGGTACAGTCTCCCTGGAAACAGTTTCATATTATTCATTAAATTTGAAATCTGGCCAGTAATCTGTTCTTTAGTAGTTTTATACCTGGATCTGTACTCTGAAGGAATGTCTGCATTTGTATACCTGGATCTGTGCTCTGAAGGAATGTCTGCATTTGTATACCAAAGGCCATGACCACGACCACTGTTAGCAGTGTTACTTCCTGCACATTTCCTAATGTGATTTTTATTTGTTTTTTCAGCCAGGCAGAGTCAGCCAGCACTCTGTCTAATGCTGTGCAGATTGTTGGCATGAGTGCTACTCTTCCTAATTTGCAGCTTGTGGCTTCCTGGCTGAATGCTGAACTTTACCATACCGACTTTCGCCCTGTACCACTTTTGGAATCAATAAAAATAGGAAATTCCATATATGATTCTTCAATGAAGCTTGTGAGAGAATTTCAACCCCTGCTCCAAGTGAAGGTGAATTATTCCTGTTATATCTCCACTGTCAGTGCCTTTGTGGTCCTACCAAGCTAGTAACAGTTTTTAATTGTATAATTAGAGGTTGTGTAGGAGCAGAATATATATTATGTATCTGTTAGAATCAATACTAAGCTAGTCTGTTTTACTCTAAGCAATTGATGAGGAGAGTGAGAAGGAGAATGTAATGTGCTTTCCATTTAGATGACTGTATTTCCTGGCCTATAAGATAAACATTGAAAAGTGCACGTTCTTCTAGTCAATGAGGAGAAGGTTTCCCTATGGTTTATAGTAAACACTCATGTGGAACATTGACATTTGTTGAATGTATAACTACTGTATAGTAAGTATGCTGAATGAAAAGATTATTAGTTTTATTTTTTAAAGATTTATTTATTTTTATTTTTGTGCATTGATGTTTTGCCTGCATGAATGTTTGTGAAGGTGCCAGATCCCCTGGTATTATAGCTATAGAGAATTGTGAGCTGCAATGTGGGTGCTGGGAATTGAATCAGGACCTCTGGAAGAGCAGCCAGTGCTCCTAACCACCGAGCTATCTCTCTAGCCCTGAAGATTATTCTTTTAAGAGTTAGATAAACTTTCCTCTGACAATGAAGAGAGGTACACAAAATGTCTGAGGAAGTATTAGTTTAGTCATAAAACCTCTGAACTTTCTATCTTTATATCTACCAAGTAGAATAAAATACTTGGTTTTGGTAAGAATTAAATATGACTGTGTATGTGTGTGTATCACTTATAAAGTACTTGATAAATGAAAGCTACTCCCTGATACTCCTGCACAAATTGGCATTCTTTCAGCATGGAGCGGCTTCCACAGGGCATTCACGTAGACTCTTGGCTCTATTTAGAACATATACTTCCCACTGAGATAGTGTTTCTCTATCTTCACATCTGAGCTCACTTGTTTTCTCAGGGAAATCTCTCCTTCACGTCTTTAAATCTCTATGAAATATGAGACTCTAAATACGGCAAATCTTTCTCCTTCAGCACATCATGTGGTGGTTTATTTCCTTCCTGTGTTTTTAGTGATACTATAAATCCCTTGCCATTTAAGCCTTTGTTTTATTCACTAATGTATCTCCAGCACCTGAGTTAATAACCACAAGTTGAATGAATAAAAACTTTTCACCTGTCAGCATTATACTTATTGTAAATTTTATTCATATTTATAAACTACATTATATTTATTGTAAAGTTTATTTTTATTATAAATGACTTTTATTATGCCTTTTAGTAGAAAACCTTTCTTATGAATCAAAATGTATAATTTCAACACAATGAGAGATGTTTTGGAGATATGACTGACGTAGCTATTTCTCTTTCTTTTTTTAGGGAGATGAAGACCACATTGTTAGTTTATGCTATGAGACCATTCAGGATAACCATTCAGTATTAATCTTTTGTCCATCAAAAAAATGGTGTGAGAAGGTAGCAGATATCATTGCCCGAGAGTTTTACAATCTGCACCATCAACCTGAGGGTGAGCGACAGGTGGAAGTGAAGCCTCCATCCTTACTGTATTTGACAGTAGTGCTGGTGATGTTTGTAGCAAAGCACATCTCTGCTCTGGTACTGTCACTGTGTGGTGACTAGGAATTCTTGACAAAGCTGCTTTTGTGGTGCTAATCCTTTTCTGTCCTCTTTGTAGATAATGTGTACATATGCTTACCTCATTGTCTTCTCATTTTTAGAGGACTGTGTTTGTATATGTGTATAGGTTCATTTTGGACTCATGGACTTTGAGAGGTTCAATCTCTGGAGCCCCTAAATTGTATGCAAAATTACACAGACAGACAGACAGACAGACAGACACACACACACGCACTTTTTTTTTTTTTTTGAGAAATTGATGTTTTTCTTTTTTTTTGTTTTTTTGTTTTTTTTTTAATTTATTACATATTTTCCTCAATGACATTTCCAATGCTATCCCAAAAGTCCCCCATACCCTCCCCCCCACTTCCCTACCCACCCATTCTCATTTTTTTTTGGCCCTGGCGTTCCCCTGTACTGGGGCATATAAAGTTTGTGTGTCCGATGGGCCTCTCTTTCCAGTGATGGCCGACTAGGCCATCTTTTGATACATATGAAGCTAGAGTCAAGAGCTCCGGGGTACTGGTTAGTTCATAATGTTGTTGCACCTACGGGGTTGCAGATCTCTTTAGCTCCTTGGATACTTTCTCTAGCTCCTCCATTGGGGGCCCTGTGATCCATCCAATAGCTGACTGTGAGCATCCACTTATATGTTTGCTAGGCCCCTGCCTAGTCTCACAAGAGACAGCTATATCTGGGTCCTTTCAGCAAAATCTTGCTAGTGTATGCAGTGGTGTCAGCATTTGGAAGCTGATTATGGGGTGGATCCCTAGATAAGGCAGTCTCTAGATGGTCCATCCTTTTGTCGCAGCTCCAAACTTCGTCTCTGTAACTCCTACCATGGGTGTTTTGTTCCCAATTCTAAGAAGGGGCACAGTGTCCACACTTTGGTTTTCATTCTTCTAGAGTTTCATGCATTTGGCAAATTGTATCTTATATCTTGGGTATACTAAGTTTTGGGCTAGTATCCACTTATCAGTGAGTACATATTGTGTGAATTCCTTTGTGATTGTGTTACCTCGCTCAGGATGATGCCCTCCAGGTCCATCCATTTGCCTAGGAATTTCATAAATTCATTCTTTTTAATAGCTGAGATGTTTTTCTTTAATGTCCAGAGATAAGAGTCTAAAAGGAATCATACATATATATTCATGTAGATAAAATCAGTTTTAGTGTTGTATATTTTATGTATAATATAATGCATTGTTTGACGAGTGTAGCTTGATGAATTTTAATGTCTAAATGTGTATTTCTTCATATCCATCGCTATTGTAATTACCATACAGACTGTTTCTGCCACTGCGAAATATGCTCTAGTGCTGCCAGTCTCCTCCCTCTGTCAGCTGCAGGCGACCACTGACGTCACTCTGTCACTTTAGATTGCTAAGTCTTTCCTAACAATTTCACGTAAGTGACGTCATAGAGTATGAGTATATCTTTTTGTAAATTGGTTCTTTCACACAGCATGATGCTTTGTGGTACATTCGCGATATTGCATTGATGAGTTTGTTTCTTTTAGATACTGAACAGTCACTTAGTATGCTGCAGTAGCTATTGCTACATGTGTTTACTAGTTATATGATAAACACTGGCCTCAATATTTTCCCTAGCATGGGATCATGTGTGGCCTTTGCTCATCCTGACATCTGGACTCTCAAAGGTGTCTCTGTCACTTGCCTTCCCTCCTGTGTTGGCACTTTCTTTCATGGCTCTTATTTTATTTTATTTTATTTTTTTGTTGAATTCTGTATTATATCAGCTCTAAATATTGCTTCCTTTTTCCACCCTACTTTATTTATTTTTTTCTTAAGATCACACCTAGAATATTGAAATTGAAAGAATCTATGATTAAAGGTTTAGTTTTATGAAATTTAGTTTGTATATTTAGTACTCAGTTTTCTTCTGTACCCCACTTTTCTCACGGTTACCTGCTCTTTGTGACTTAGAAATGAGTTACTGTGAAATAAATGATTTTTTCATATAAATGAGCTATTATCACTGAGACTTTTCTAAATCCTGAGGCCATTGTCTTTGCAGTGAAGCTGTAAAACTGCAGACGTCGTTGTAGGATATTTAGGTTTTTATTACTTCTTTTACCAGTGAGTGGCCTCATAAGGGTAGGCAGTTAGCATTTCAGCCTTGTAGGAGGTAAGCTTTGCTAAAGTTTTTACCGACTGCTATCATTGTAGCATCCCTGCCAGGCCTGTCTTACCTGGTGCTGTCTATACCATGTTAATGTATATGCTTACATTGTGCCATGACAATTTGTACTCCTTAAGGATCAGAGTTCTGTTATTTTGATTTTAGTACTAGGTTCTCAGATTGCATGTGGTCTGTTTATTTTCTCTAGAAAAATAAAGTAGCACATTTTTCATAAACTGAAGCTTAAAATTTGGAATTATCTTACTAAATTTTTAACCTTAAAATGACTTCTTTTGGGCTGAGGAGGTAGCTCAGTTGGAAGCATTTGCTTTGCAAACACAAAGATAAGAAAAGTTTGATCTCTAGAACCACATTAAAATCAAAAGAAAACAGCAAGCCAAGGCACAGTGGTGTGTTTGTAATCCCAGCACGGGGTGGGGGTGTTGGGGGTGGGGGGAGGTGTTGTTGGCCATCTGTTCAGCTTAGCTAGTGTGGAACCTTGCCTCAAAAATCAGGTGGACGACTTCAAGTTGTTCTCTTATCTCTACATGCACACGTTCACCTTCACACACATGAACATGTAATATATACACACAAAAACAAAACATTTCTTTTGAAATAAATATACTGATGGGGAATATCTATATCTATACCTATATCTATATCTATGTAGACATAGACATAGACATAGATATAGATATGCTTATTGTCTTTACCAAAATAAAACATTGTCAACTCTTTGTGGTTTCTCAGAATTTTAAGAAAAGTTTACCTAAATTAAAAACACATGAAATATAAGATACACATTAAAAGACGTCTTAAATGAAGTTCAGGAATATAAAAGTCTGGGAAATTCTTTAAGAAAGTAGAGTTCCTATATTTAAATTCTTACTAGGGGAGATGTAACACAAAGACCACACAAGAAGGTAACAAACCTGTGACTGTGACTATTAGATCAGCGACAAAGGGGCCAGAGGAATATGTAGAGAACTAGGATCCCAGGCAGTGCGGGTGTGCAGGCTGATGGGCACATCTTGAGCAAGGCTTTAGTTGTTACTTTGTGTCACTTTGACAGAGGTACAAGAAAGGAAAGGTTTATTTTGGCTCATGGTTTCATAGGGTGCAAAACCAAGTGAATTGGGCTCCTTACATCATGGCAGCAGACAGGAAGCAGTTGGCAAGGGTGAGATTTACTCTTAAAGGTGTACCTCCAGGGGCCCACCGCTAAGAGCCAGGCTTTATAACTTTGTAAAACTGCCACCGGACCAGGAATTAAAACAAGAGCCTGAAGGGAATCATTTTATATTCAAACCAAGTGAAAATCTGCCTTTTCTCCTTTGATTGCCTTCCCTTGAACATCATGTCTCTGTAAACCTGAGCCCCCTGACTTTGGGATATATTATTAGAACTGCTTATGACAATTTACAAATTCTTGAGGTCTAAGTGACATCCCATCTCAGTTACATTGTAGTGGCCTGGGTCAGTGGCTTTAAAAGACCTGGGGATGATAATAGTAGGTAGCAGTTTCTGAACCTGATCTTTATTTCTCTCATTATTTGGCAGGTAACAGCCAATGAAGAAAGAGACTGGCATAGTTGGCAATTAATTAACTAACTAATTAATTAATTAATTTTGTGTGTGTTTGATAGGGTTGGTAAAATCATCTGAATTTCCACCAGTGATTCTAGACCAAAAGAGCCTTCTGGAAGTGATGGATCAGTTAAAACGTTCACCTTCAGGACTAGACTCTGTGTTGAAGAATACTGTGCCATGGGGAGTAGCGTTTCATCATGCAGGTATTCCTTGTTTCTAAAGCTCTTGTTAACATGTTCTCGTGGACTGCAGACAGGACTCTGATTACGAGCACACGCGGCTCTTGTAGAAGAACTGAGTTTGATTCCCAGGACCTGTGTGGCAGACTCCAGGGGATGTGATTTCCACTCTGGTCTCTCTGAGCTCCTGCACACATGCACTGCACATATATTCATGCAGCTTCACTCACAAACACATAATAAATCTAAACAGATTTTAAAGCTTTACCAGACTTTCACAATTTCTTCATGTTTGTATTTATGTGGATGTATTTCTTGTTAGTCACACTTAATACTTAATAGATCTTATTTTAAGAAACAAGGGATTAGTCAAACCAGAGTAAAATAAGCAGTTTAAAAATACGCATCTGAATTGCATAGATATACTAGATAATGGAATTTTAAAAACCATTATGAAACTGAATTGTAAAAATTTTAACCTATGTATATATTGTTCCCTTAAAATTTATGTTAGAATGATACTTTCTACTCAGATATGATGTTGTTATTCTTTTTATTTCAAGTATTGACATAGTCTCATATATATGGCAAAGTCAAATTTGTTTTAGGAATTGTCATTGATTTGTAGAGGATTTTGAAAAAAAAAAACCAAACCAAACCAAACCAAACCAAACCAAACCAAAACAGTGGGTAGGCTGTCAGCGAGGCCACTGGTATGACAGTCACTGAATGACGTGCTTGTCTCTGGTCATATGTGTTATGATTATAGTCACAAGAATGTTTCCTAAGATTGGAAGTTTAATCTTTTCAGTTCGATTCAGCTTTTTATCATATACAATGTATACATATGATTTTAGTGACAAACGATACAATTTTAAGAGAAATTTTTAAAATGTGCATTTGTAAATACATATCCATACACAGAAACACAGGGGTTGTTAATCAGTAGTATACTGTTAAACTTAACCTGCTGTTTGCTCTTACAAATAAAATGTTATTGGAACACACTTCCACTCACTTGATCTGCTGCTGCTGCTTTCATTTACCAAAAGCAGGGCAAGTAGTTTCTGCAGAAACCACCCGTTCTACTTAAAACAGGTAATTTTGCTGATTTATCTAAATGACGTCTAAAGATAGCAGATTGTACTCTTAAATAGGTAGTGATGGTGTTTTGTTTATAATAAAAGATCTTTAACAGCTTGTAGCTGACTCTCAAATCTGTTTATAAGTGATCCAGTGTATTGGTTCTGTGGTAATGATTTTGGATCTGCATTTTATTTAGGTCTTACTTTTGAGGAGAGGGATATCATCGAAGGAGCCTTCCGTCAAGGTTTCATTCGGGTCTTGGCAGCAACGTCTACTCTTTCTTCTGGAGTGAATCTTCCTGCTCGTCGGGTGATTATTCGCACTCCAATTTTCAGTGGTCAGCCTTTAGATATCCTCACTTATAAGCAGATGGTTGGGCGTGCTGGCAGGAAAGGAGTAGACACAATGGGTGAGTTTGAATGGAGATGTCATGGCATTGCTGAGAGATGTCTCCTTGAAAGTTGACCAGTAAGAGCTCTTTCCTATCATGATGTTTTTCTTTATTGTGCAGCACCATAATGCCATTCTCTTGGATTGCTTAATGTTTACTGTGAATATGATTTTTATTAATTATTGTGTTTCTCCAGGTAGAGAACTAAGATTTTTCTTTTGTGTTGTGTGCAGTGAAATGATTCAGTAATATGTAAATAACAAGATTTATGATTTTATTAGCTAGAAGATGATTGTAATTTCCATATTACTCCTTTTTCCCCTCTATTTTTAGTAGGTATCGTGTATGTGGGTGTGGTTGCTCTTGCCTGTGCCTATGAATATGTAGGTCAGATATTGGATATTTTTCTTCTATCATTCTCTACCTTATTTATTTGAAAGTTTTATCTATTTATTTATTTTTATGTATATGTGTCTGTGATGTGGTGCACTAACAGAAGAGGGTAGTGGATCTCTCGGAGCTAGAGTTATAAGCAGGTTTGAACTGCCCAACATTCGCGCTGGAACCAAACTCAGTTCCTTTGGAAGAATAATAATTCTTCTTACACACTGAGGCACCTATCCAGGCTTCCTCCTTAACTTTTGAACCTGGAAGTTGTCATTTCTCCAGCAAGTCCCCAGGTTCTGTTTGTGTCTGCCTCATCAATGTTAGGTCTACAGATGCAAGCCAGCACATCTGGCTTTTTTGTGGGTGCTGGAAGGTGTGAGCTCAGGTCCTCATGCTCACATAGTTAGTGCTTTAGCCACTCCCTAGCCTCTCATGTCTACTTCCTAGTGTTTAATCTCAAAACAGATAGGGTGCTATGTGCTCAGAAGTACCCTTTTTGTCTCTAAATTGATTCAGGTTCTAACTTGGCACTAGCAAGTAATGTTGCTATTATTGACAATCCAAACACAAACTTTGACTTAAGCAATGAGATAGTTTGAATTAAATATCAACAAAGAAGCAAAGCTTGCTCCAGCTCTTCTCCAGTGCATGACTAGCTGCTACATGGCAGTCAGTGTTACCACCAGTGAGGGGTAGGACCTGGGAAATGAAGTCTAAACATGAGGTGGACTACACTTAGGCAATAGCCAACTTTATTCAGAGCATCAGACAATTTATAATCTTAGTATTAACAAGAGTCACCTAGGTAAAGTGTAGAACCACAAGGGCAAACCTCACATGGCAAAAACCACATTTTTCCATAGAGACATATAAACAAAGAATAAAAGCCTGTTAAGAATTCACAACAGAGGAATCTCAGATGGCTGAGAAGCACCTAAAATGTTCAAAGTCCTTAGTGATTAGAGGACCAAAACAAACCAAAACAACCCTGAGATTCCATCTTACATCAATCAGAATGGCTAAGATCAAAACCTCAGGTGACAACACATGTTGGCGAGGATGTGGAGAAAAAGGAACACATTCGTGGTGGCCTTATTTGTGATAGCTAGAAGGTGGAAACAACCCAAATGTCCCATGACAGAAGAATGGATACAGAAAATGTGGTTCATTTACACAATGGAATACTACTAAGTTATTAAGAACGAGGATATCCTGAGTTTTGCAGGCAAATAGGTGGAACTAGAAAATATCATCCTGAGTGAGGTAACTCAGACCCAAAAGGACATGCATGGTATGTACTCACTAATAAGTGGATACTAGCTTCCCTACCCCAAATACATATTACCTAAGATATAGTACACAGAACTGAGAAAGGTCAACAAGCTGAAGGGCCCAAGTGAGGATGCCTTAGTCCCACTAGTGAAGGAGAAGAAAGGAATCACAAGTCGGGAGGGAGGGACCTTGGAGGGAAAGTGAAACAGGGGTTGGGGATGGGAAGAGGAGAACCTGATCTGGTATTGGGTGAAGGAAAAAGATTGAAGCTCTGAGGGCCATCAAAAAGAGTTGAAACAGGGCAACCTCAGGAGGTAGGAGGTTGGGGGGACCCTCCAGAATGCATCAGAGACCTGGGAGGTGAGAGACACTCAGGATCAAAAGGAGGGACCTTAGATGAAATGCCAACAGTAGGGAAAGGGAACTTACAGAGCCTACCTCCAGCAGGAAGACAGGGCATCAAATGAGGGCGGGGGTGCCATCCACAGTTGCAACTCTCACCCAAAATTGTTCCTGTCTGAAAGAACTACAGGGATGGAAATGGAGAAGAGCCTGAGGAAAAGAAGGTTCAGCAACAGGCCCAAAGTGGGATCCAGCTCAAGGGGAGGTCCCAAGGCCTGACACTATTACTATGGAGTACTCACAAAAAGGGACCTATCATGACTGCTTTCAGAAAGACCCAACAAACAGCTGAAAGAGTCAGATGCAGATATTTGTACCCAACCAGTAGACAGAAGCTGCTGACCCCTGTGGTTGAATTAGGGAAAGGCTGAAAGAAGCTGAGATGGGGGGCGACCCTGTAGGAGAACGAGCAGTCTCAATTAATTTGGACCCTTGATATCTCTCAAACACTGGACCACCAAACAGACAGCCTACACCAGCTGATAGGAGGCCCCCAACACACATACAGTAGAGGACTTCCAGGTCTGTGTTCATTCAGAGATGATGAACCTAACCCTCAAGAGACTGGAGGCCCCTAGGGTGGGGGTGGGGTAGCTGGGGTGGGGACATCCACGAGGAGACAGGGACACGGGGAGGAGGTATGGGGTGTGGAAGGTGGAAGTCAGAGAGTAGATGGGGGCATAATATCTGGAGTGTAAAAAAGTAAATAAAAAATAGTACTATTATATCTTAAATCACATACCGACACTCACACACTGATAGTGGGAAACTTCAGTATCACACTCTCACCGATAGATAGGTCATCCAGAGAGAAACTAAACAGGGAAATTCTGGCGCTAACTGATGTCATGAAGCAAATGGAACTAAGAGATTTATAGGACATTTCACCCAAATACAAAACAATATATCTTGGCACCTCATAGAACTTTCTCCAAAATTAACCTCATACTTGAACACAAAGCAAGTCTTAACAGATCCAAGAAAACTGAAAAAGCTCCCTACATTCTATTCAGCCACCACAGATTAAAGCTGGATATAACAACAAAAACAACAGAAACTTTACAAACTCATGGAAAATGAACAGCTCAGTATTGAATGAAAAATGAGTCAAGATAGAAATTGAGACTTTCTAGAATTGAGTGAAAATGAATACACAACATACCCAAACTTACGGAACACAAAGGTGTTCTAAAAGGCAAGCTAAGTGCCTACATAAAAAAAAAAAACATGAGATGTCTCATACAAGTAATTTAGCAGTACAACTGAAAGCTCTAGAAGAAAAGAGGCAGACCCAGAAATTGTAGATAGCAAGAAATAATCAAACACATGGCTAAAATCAGCAAAAGAGAAGCAAACAACAAAACAACAAGGGTCAATGAAATAACAAGTTTGTGAAAATTAGTAAGATTGACAAACCCTTACCTAAATTTACTAAATTTAAAGGTGGGGAGAGAATATACAAATCAACAAAATTAAAAATGAAGTGAGGCATAAAACTACTGACACCAGGAAAATTTAGAGAATCATGAGGATTGCCAGAGGTATCACCATCCCTAATTTCACGCTGTACTACAAAGCCATAATAATAAAAATGGCATGGTGTTATCACAAAAACAGATGTATGGATCAATGGAGTGAAATTGAAAACCCACACATAAATCTACAAATCTATCTATGGATATCTTATTTTTGATAAGTCAGAGATACCTATTGAAAAAAAGAGCACCTTCAACAAATGGTGCTGGTCATATTGGATAGCTGCATGTAGAAGAATCCGTATCGATCCATACTTACCACCCAGCACAAAACTCACCTCAAATGGATCAAATACTCCAGGATAAGGGCAGATATACTGAACCCGATAAAAGAGAAAGTTAGGAACAACTTCAAACTCATTGGCACAGAGACTTTCTGAACAGAACACTGTTAGGACAGGCAATACGATCAGCAATTAACGAGACCCCATGAAACTGAAAAGCTTTTGCATGGCAAAGTACATAGTCACTTGGACAAAAAGTCAGCAGCTCACAGAATGAGGTTTTTTTTACCCACTACACGTTTGGTAGAGAGCTTATATCCAAATATATAAAGAACTCAAAACCAACCATACAAACCAGATATCAAGTAAACAAACCATTTAAAAGTTGAGGTAAAGATTTAAACAGAATTCTCAAAAGAGGAAACTCAAAAGGCTGAGAAACACTTGAAGTGTTCAACATTCTTAGCCATCTAGGAAATGGAAATCAAAACTATTTTAAGATTTTATCTTATACCCATCAAAATAGCTAAAATTAATAAAACAAGAGACAGCACATGCTAGTGGGAATGTGAAATAAGGAGAACACACATCCACTATAGAGTATGTGGACACTTGTCCAGCCACCATGGAAATCATGATGGCGGTTTCTCAGAAGGCTGGGAATCAATCTGCATCAAGATCCAGCCATGTAACTGCTGGGCATAAACTCAAAGGATGCTTCATCCTACCACAGAGACACTTGCTAACCGTGTTTATTGCTGCTCCACTCATAGTAGCCGTAAATTAGAGACAACCAAGATGCCCCTCAATAGACGAATTGGAGAAAGAAATGGTGATAAATTACACAATGGAGTATTACTCAGCCATTACAAAGAGTGAAGTCATGAAATTCACAGGTAAATGAATGCAACTCGAAAAATCTTGAGTGAAGTATTCCAGACACAGAAAGACAAAAATAGTATCTTATATATGGAAATTTTCTGTTAAGTTGAGAATAACTATAGAGTAAGGGACTAGGCCAGAGAAGCAACAAACATAAATAGAACTTTTTGTCTTCTACCTCCATAAAAATAAGGCACAGATGTCCCCTGGAAATATTTCTTTTGCTGTCTCCTCTATAAGTCATAAGGATCACTATAGACAGAGGCCAGCACTGAGATGTTTATATAAACCCACCCCACTGAAATAACACTTCTCTTTCCTTAGCTTCCCTGAGGATGCTCCTCCTTACAAACTGCTGCCAAACAACAAAATACATCAACAAAACAGCATTTGTTTTGTCTTATTATTCCTCCACACCTTATTGGCCTTTATTAAAAATAACTATAAGACACCTAACAGCTTTGGCAGGGCTCACTCCTTTCCTATGTAACCTTCAAATACATCAAAATTAAAACATCAAGACCAAATAGAAATTATATTCCTTTTTCCTATTAGTCTTTAACACCTTCAGTTATAGAACTGAAAATAATCTAAAAGCCAAAGCAGCAGTATGGTTTCTGGTAACATTCGGATTGCCTATCCAGAGTCCAAAACCATAGCTATGATAACAATTATGCACTCGTAGCAACTTTTAGCATCTCCTGTCTCCACTCAGTAAGTCAGACTTCTGGTTAATAGTGCCTTATGGACATGGCTTAGCATTGAAGAGATATGTGTTTTTGGTTGTAGGTGAAAGTATCCTAGTTTGTAAGAACTCTGAGAAATCCAAGGGCATTGCTCTGCTTCAAGGATCTCTGGAGCCTGTGCACAGCTGTCTGCAGAGACAGGGAGAAGTCACTGCTAGCATGATACGAGCTATTCTGGAGGTAGGAGTTCAGGAAATCATAGTTTACTCTTTTATATTTATCAAAAATTGAGCATGTCAAAAATATGAGGTGAGTTTTCTTTAAGAACGAGATAATTATATTTTATAGCTTTCTCAAGTATGAGTCTGTTTCTTACATATATTTAAACATACATACATACATACATAGATACATAGTTCTTTAGGCTCTGCTATTGGGTTCTGTTATATAAGTTGATAAATACATTCTAATACATGTACATATACATGTACACACATATGTATATGTACATATATATATATACATACACAAATATATATATGCATATACATACATGCCTATGTACTATGTATATGAATATCTGGTTATTTTTAGAGTTGAATATAGCAACTAGCATATTAATCTATTTAAACATGATTAAACAACCAAATGACATGTGGCTCTCTTCACCTTTTTTTTGGTAGTGCAGAGAATTGAACTCAGCCTTGTATGCTGTGCGTGTATTCCTCTATTGAGCTATAACTGTGGCTCATCTTTACTTTTTATACATTCTTTATTGCATTTTGAGAAAAGATGACAAAATGAACCCTTGTTCTACTAAGATAATACATGTGGATATTAAAATCAAATCATGGTGTATATTTAAAAAAAAAAAAAAGCTTATAGTAGGGCTGGACCTGTGGTGCATACTCCTTATCCTAGGATACTGGAGACATGAGCTTCACAAGGCTGAGGCCAGCCAAGGGAACACACTGAATACTAGCTTCCTGTGTTTCTGCCCTTCCCATCCTTCTGAATGGGATGTATTCAAGAGTGGCATTTAGGAGCAAAGTATTATACTCACAGGTGTGAGTCATGACTGTCTCCTTTATATATATAACTAGTTCCCAAAGTTCAGGCGCATTCTTTTTTTGTTTACAAGAAAATATGATATCTACTCTCAAGGAAAATGTCACTTTGTACAGTTGTCATCTGTATTTGTAATGCGTAATGACAAAATAAAGCATCGCTATACAAAGACTGAAGATATTTTAAGAGGATAAAGGCACTTTTGTTTACTTGGTGTCCTGGGACTCTACACATCTCATAAAAATTACCGAACTTTTCAAACATTTTCTCTCAGATAATCGTTGGTGGGGTGGCCAGTACGTCACAAGATATGCAGACTTATGCCGCCTGCACCTTCTTGGCTGCTGCTATACAGGAAGGGAAGCAAGGGATGCAGAGAAATCAAGATGATGCTCAGCTTGGAGCGATTGATGCCTGTGTGACGTGGCTGTTAGAAAATGAGTTCATCCAGGTGGCAGAGCCCGGGGACGGCACAGGAGGTAAACACAGCTCTTATGCAGAAATGCTCACCGTTTATATCATGTTCACTTTTTACATTTTGCTCATAAATTTCTGCATGTTAGATGAGATTCTGCATATTGATTGACAGAGCTGAGAGGGTTAATGTGTTGTAGAGAAGGGCAGTGTTTGCTTTTTTACCCTTCGATCCTGTATTCCCTGCTCTAGGAAAGGTGTATCACCCAACACATCTTGGATCAGCTACTCTTTCTTCTTCACTGTCTCCAACTGATACCCTTGATATTTTTGCTGACCTCCAAAGAGCAATGAAAGGCTTTGTTTTAGAGAATGACCTTCATATTGTCTACCTGGTAAGTTCTATTTAAAGACAATACTATTCACTTATCTATTGGTAGAACCTCACTGGGTAGGCAAGACTATCCTGGAATGCTTGATCCTCTTGCCTCTTGTTAGTGAATATTGAGATGCGTGTGTTACATCAGGTCTGCAGGAGGAATTCATTACTTTTCTGGTCACTGTGACACAATAACTTGACAAAAGAACTGAAGGAAGGAAGAGTTTCTTTGGTCTCACAGTTGAGGGTGTAGTTCATTATGATAGGGAAGGTATGGAAGGAGGAAAGGTTGAGGCGCCAGTTCCCATTGCATCCATAGTGTCTTTGTTAAGGTTTTATTGGTGTCTTAGTCAGTCTTCTAGTGCTGTGAAGAGATAACATGACCACAGCAACTCTTGAACAAACAAAGAAACCCCAGACATATAATTGGGGCTGGCTTACAGTTCAGAGGTTCAGTCCATTATCATCATGATGGGAAGCATGGCAGCATGCAGGCAGGCATAGTGCTGGAGAAGCTGAGAGTTCTACATCTTGATCTCTAAGCAGCAGGAAATGACTGGCTTGAGCTTCTGACACCTCAAAACCTGCCCCACAGTGACACTTCCTCCAACAAGGCCACACCCACTCCAACAAGACCACACCTCCTAATAGTGCCACTCCCTACAGCCCGACATTCAAACATGTGAGTCTGTGATGGTCAAACCTATTCACAGCAGCTCACACAGTTAGGAGGTAGAGAGAGAGAGAGAGAGAGAGAGAGAGAGAGAGAGAGAGAGAGAGAGAGATAGAGAGATATGCTGGAGCTCAGCTCCCTGTCTCCTTTTATTCCGTGCGGGACTCCAGCCCACGCGGTGCTTCCATCCACACTTCAGGTTGGTCTTCCTCACTCAGTTTGTCTAATGCCCAGAAGCCTGTCCCCTGTGTGATTCTGGACTCTGTGGAGTCAACAGTATTCATCATAGAAAGTTTGTTATATTTGATCATCCTCTATAGTTATAATAAATGTTTTGATATAAATTTACTATCAAATTCTTCAACAAGAACCTAACCAGAAATGTTTGTCACTGAAAAGCAGATTCATACACTTTGATGAGCAAATGAAGGGAGAGAGGAACACTGACTTTTCATTAGAATGGAGATTTATCAGGAAGTGCTGTAATAAATGCACTGTGTGCAGAGGGCAGATGTGAAGACAGGGTCTTTTCTTTCCCTTTACAAACGTATAAGTTACATGGGTAGTAACAGGCTCCGTGTTGTGGGCCCCTGATGTGACTGGGAAGAATCTTAAGAGGTCTTACCAGCTGTCTGCCATGGCCTTAGCAATGTCCCGCGTATTATGCGGCAGCCATGCGTGTGAGCCCCAGATCCAGGCTGTTTGAGTTCAGCTTTTGGCCTCAACACAGTAATGTTCTCTTTATGCATGTCCTTTTCTTGTTCAGTTGGTGCCATGCTTTCTTCTTTTACCTTCCCCTGTCCTTTCTTCATCTCCTCCCACCCCCCTTTTCTCTTTTTCTTATTTGCTCCTAAGCTCTGTGGCTGGAAAATGTGCCTTCTTTTCTTCCTAAATGTCTTTTTTTCTGAAGCCCAGGCTAGCCTTAAACTTCCTAGGTATACTAGGTTGGCCTGAAACTTACCAGGCTGGGCTCAAACTTTGTTTTGTTTGCTTTTTGTTTTGGTTTTACGAGACAGGGTTTCTCTGTGTAGCTCTGGCTGTCCTGGAACTCACTTTGTAGACCAGGCTGGCCTCGAACTCAGAGATCTGCCTGCCTCTGCCTCCTGAGTGCTGGGATTAAATGCCTGCACCACCACGCCTGGCAGGTCTCAAACTTTGTATCCTGATGCCTCTAAGCATTATTGTTTGTTTGTTTTTACCCTTTTGTCTACATTTTATAATCTTTTTGTTTTGAAGTCTTTGTGTTCTAACATCTGAACATTTTAAAGGTGTTTCTTTGCTTCTATCCCCAGCCCCGTGCTTAGGACACTTGGCTCTTTCTTGTTTGTCTTAGAACTTTCTTGTTGAATCCTGGACCACCTGCCCTTCTCTTCTTCCCATTTTACTGATTCTTTCTTGGAATTACATGAAACAGTTAAGATAATACCTTGAGTCAGACCTACTTAGGTTGAAATGTCTATGATTAAATTGCATTTCATGAAATCAGTGTGTGCGATAAACAACCAGTTTCCCTTTCCCCTGCCCCCTCTCTGGCTTTCTTCTTTTCTCTGTCTGCCTTTGTTCTGTCAATGAGTTATTTTTGAATAAATGGTTTCTTTTAAATGCATTATTACCACAGATGTCTGCTGCAGCCTGGGCCTTTGTCTTTACTGCTTACATTTATAATTTTGTTTCTTATGTAGTATAACGGGTTTGCTTGTTTGGTCCAGTGCTAAGGCTTGAACCCATGGCCTTGTGCATGACAGATAAATGTTTTACTACTGAGCTCCCCATAGCTCGCTGGCAAGCAATTACTCAAACTAAAATGAAGCTGCTTTTTTTTAGGTTACACCTGTGTTTGAAGATTGGATTAGTATTGATTGGTACCGATTTTTCTGTTTATGGGAAAAATTACCAACTTCTATGAAAAGGGTGGCAGAGCTGGTTGGAGTGGAGGAAGGGTTCTTGGCTCGATGTGTGAAAGGAAAAGTAGTAGCTAGAACTGAGAGACAGCATCGGCAGATGGCCATCCATAAAAGGTAAGCATCAAGGAGCCTGCAGCGTTTATCAGGGTCAGGCGTTATGTCCGTATCCAGTTTACTGACTCACTCTGATTTCAACAATATAAACATTTTGACTGACTATGGTAAAATTTATACATTTCTCTGATTTATTTAATTTACTGACATTATTTTTTCTTGTAACTTGTAATTTAGCAGTCATTATGCCTACAGACCTTGAAAGTCAAATATTTAACCACTTTCCTTTTTGAGTCAGAACTTCCATTTATGGTGGTTTTATCTGGAATTGTACTTTGTAGCACCTTTAGAAGTAATCTTTTATCAGCTGGAAGGTGCTAAAAGATTTGCATGGGGAGACTATAGAATGTTAAGCTTTCAAATATAGTATATGATTTACATCATAGTCTAGTACAAATTTATAAGGATCTCTGTGCTTGGATTATTTGTGCCAATTTTGTGTTTCAAATCAAATCTGGATTCTATAATTAGATACTGTCATTTCACTGAAATTCTATTCATCTTATATCCTTGTATCAAATCTTCTGAGCTATGCACCATCCCATTTCTTAACCCAAGTAATTTCTTGAAGTCAGTTAGTAACATTAAAATGTGGGAACTTTTTTGTGATTTTGGTATTAGTTCTTAGCTATGGCTAAGGCATATAAAATGTACTGTGTGCACATGGTCTGAGTCTTGTCTCCCAGGACTCTTTCTGTCTGCTATCCTCTCGGAGGGTCCTGGATCCATTTTGGTCTGTAGGTGGTTTACAGTGTATGTTATACTTTCATCATAACTATAAATGATCTCTTACATCACTTTTGATGATTTATTTTTAGGTTTTTCACAAGTCTTGTGTTACTGGATTTAATCAGTGAAATTCCCTTAAAGGACATTAATCAGAAGTATGGATGTAATCGTGGACAGATTCAGTCTTTGCAACAGTCAGCTGCTGTCTATGCAGGTTAGTCAGACAAAGTGCTTCACGGCTAGCTAAGATTCTATGGTTTAAGCTGTTTAGATTTTTTTATTGAGCAGGGTCTCACTGTGTAGCGCTGGCTGGCCTGGAGCTTCCAATGTAGACCAGACCATCCTCAAATACAGTGATCCCCCTGCCTCCTAAGTAGTAGAATTAAAGGTGTATACCACCATGCTTGGCTTAAAAACAAAACAAACAAACAAACAAAATAGCGGGGCGTGGTGGCGCACGCCTTTAATCCCAGCACGCAGGAGGCAGAGGCAGGCGGATTTCTGAGTTTGAGGCCAGCCTGGTCTACAGAGTGAGTTCCAGGACAGCCAGGGCTATACAGAGAAACTCCGTCTCAAAAAAAAAAAAAAAAAAAAAAAAAAAGATTACTTTCAAAAATGAACTAACAAACAAAAAAACAAAACAAAATAAAAAACCAACCCTTCCATTTATTTAAGCCAGTCTGAAATATCTGTAATCTTAGAGTCCCTAGTGTCATCATCAGGTGTCCTGTTGCCTATGGAGAGCCATCATCAGGCTGTGTCTCACTCTTATTTATTTCCTGTCTGTTTCTTAGCAACCTGCTACTTAATTGTACATCTTTTCCCTGGCTTCTCCTCTTCCACTTTGACATGGAGAAACAAAGTCCTCAATGAATCCCTTTCCTCTTAGTACTGATGAATAGATTTTGAGAAAGAGGCTGTAGATGAAGAGAGATTTGTAGACTCTTCTTTTTTTTTTTAAATAATCTGAAACCCAGCCCCATTCAAGTGGAGGTGATAGACATGACATGCACACTGAATGAATGAATAAGTAAGAACGTTCAATGAAATCAAACAACATAAACAGACTTTTGAAGGAATTCAACAAGGAAGCCAACAAGCATCTGCATGAAGTAAGAAGTCAATACAGGATATGAATGAGGCATTCAATAGAGACAGAAATACTGAAAAAAATCAAATGGAAATTTTGTAAATAAAAATCTCATTGACTCAAATAAAAGCTCAATGGAAAGCCTCTCCAAATAGAAAGCAGAGTTTCAGGGCCTAAAGACAAGGTATATGAATTAGAACATGAAGATAATGACAAAGGTAATAAGAAAATATGAAGGGAAATGACAAGATCCACAGGACATTGTTAAAAGGCCCAATCTAAGAGCTACTAAGATGACACGGTATGTGAACAATGCTTGGCATGTAAGCATATAGGCCAGCTCAATAGAGTATGCTAGGCATGGCAGCAGACATCTGAAATTCCAGTGCTGAGGAGGTAGTGACAGAAGAATCAGGGGCTGGAGAGATGGCTCAGTGGTTAATAACACTGACTGCTCTTCCAGAGGTGCTGAGTTCAATTCCCAGCAACCACATGGTGGCTTAAAACCATCTGTAAGGGAGTTGGATGCCCTCATCTGGTGTGTCTGAAGAGAGTAACAGTGTACTCACATATATAAAATAAATAAATCTTAACAAAACAAAACAAAACAACAACAACAAAAAAAAGAGATTTGTAGACTCTTGACCTGACCAATCTAAATCTCATGCCTCAAGAAGGTTTCACAAACAGGTAGAGTCTGGGTCTGATTTTACTCGTTGTTAGCCCTTAGGAGGGAAACACTGAGATACTAAAGGGTTTGTGTCTTTATGTATAAGAGGCTTCTTTGTGAATGTGTGTGCATGTGAGGGATGCTGAGTAGATGTGGGCAGAGGGTACAATGAAGGGAAGCACTCAGTACTCAAGTGACTGGCATCACCGATCTAAACTGCATCTGGAGGCAGTGTTCTTATGGAGCAGTGACTTCCTCCAAAGGAGGTACTTGGCTCTCATGATCTCTTTATTTCCAGAGGGTGGGGCTATGGGCAGGTGGGCAGGAGGGCAGGAGGGCAGGAGGGCAGGATAGCCTTTTTTTTTTTTTTAAAGAAAATACTATCGCTTCTTGGTCTTTTGGCTAAGATCAAGAAAATAGTAACTAGAATGTTGCTCTTTACTTCTTTTAGCACTTGATGTTTTATATCATTTGTCCAGGAAAGAGTCCTTCATCTGTTTTGTTATAGTTCATTTAAAAGAAGAAAGAAAATAAGCAGAAAAAGAAAAAAAAGGAGAGAGAGAGTAGTAAGAAGAGTGGACTAGAATGGGGCTTTTTGTTGTTTAGGAGTGGTATGTGCCTCAGTATCCAAATGCTGTTCATAGGGATAAGTGAGATGGGCCTTGAGAGAGGGCTTCTTACACCATCATGAGGTCCAGAGTTCAGATCCCGCAGCACCCTCATACAAAGCTGGGCACAGCAATGCATAGCTGTACTCCCAGTGCTGGAAGGCAGAGATCCTAGGGGCTCTCTAAGTGATTAGTCCAGGCAGTTGGTGAGCCCAAAGTTTAGTGAGAGGCCCTGTCTCAAAAACTGAAGTGGAGAGCGAAAGGAAGATGCCTGACCTCAATCTCGTGCCTCTAATTGTGCTTACTTTATTCTTTGTGCACGTAACTAGGGCCTTTAATATTTGTTTGTTCTCCTATTAACTTATCCCTTGGCTCTGTTAAACCTTACTTTCTGCAGAAAGATCAAAACCAAACCAAGTACACACACACACACACACACACACACACACACACACACACACACACACACACACAATTTTTAACTCAAGAAATATTCTTTGACCATTCTAGGAATGATTACGGTGTTTTCCAACCGCCTGGGCTGGCACAACATGGAACTACTGCTTTCCCAGTTTCAGAAGCGTCTTACGTTTGGCATCCAGAGAGAGCTGTGTGACCTCATCCGGGTGTCCTTACTCAACGCGCAGAGAGCCAGGTTCCTGTATGCCTCTGGCTTTCTCACCGTGGCAGATCTTGCCAGAGCTGATAGTGCGGAGGTAGAGGTGGCTCTGAAGAACTCTTTGCCTTTCAAAAGGTAACGAAGTCTGTGTCTGTCTTAGGGCTATTAAGTGACAATGCATCAACTTAAAGAATTGATAATATATGAAATATATTAAAATATTTCCCTTGTTCAGAATCTTAGGGCATATTTGCTGTGTCAGAAAATGTGACTATACTTTCTCTTGAGGGTTACTGTTTGTTTTCTAGTTTACACCATGCGTGGCTGGAAAGGCACTCGTGACGTGTTAGATTCCTCAGGCTGAGCATGAGTGAGGGAGGCAATGGTGCTTGCCGGCCTCTGCAGTGGATTTGACTCCCATCACCTCTCCAGGGCTCATCCGTTCATACACTCTGCTTAACTGCTCTTTACAACACTAGACCTTCACTCAGTTTTTGATGAGAGGGTTCCTAGACTGTGTGAACAGGGAGGGGCTAACAACACATTGAATGGATCAGACTAGCATATAATCACTACTTTTAATTACTTTCTTTTTGAACATGTTCCAAAATTAAAGTATCAGGTAGGGCTGATGGCTCTTTACTTTCGGTTACTAACAGTTCTATTTGAGGAACATTAAACATATATTCTAAAGCAGAATGCCCATCTCATTTCCAACTCAGTCTCTTCCCTTCCACTGATGTTAGGCCTGGCTTTTGGACTGAATCTTTTAACAAGGGTGGGAAGGGACTGGTTGTTACAGTTACCAATTAATTTCTTTTCTAATGGACCCAGGCGTGGAAGCTGCAGATCGAGTTCCTTGCTACCCACCCCAACGCTCTGGATTCCGGAATGAAAGACAGACACTCTGCTTTCTATTTTAGTGTGCCCTAAATAGCTCGATGGCTGGGCCGCTCCCAAGCCTCCACATGGCCAATGCTCCCCTCCAATACTCCTAAGTCATTATGTACTAAAATCCATATTCCATCTTTGTTGCCCTATACCCAGTTGAGGTGAGGACGCTCTTTTCAGGCTCTTCTGTGATTGCTATGCTCTCTCTTCTGTATCTCTCAGGCCTGGTCCTCACTCTTTTCCTGGCATGGTGGTTCTAAGCCCTTCCTCCTTCCTTGGTCTCCTTGCCCGCAAATCCTAAAGTTCTGCCTGTCTCCTTGACCAGCCATCAGCCACCAGCAACTTTATTTACCAATTAAAACCAACTGGGGGCAGGGACCCTCAGCATCTTACATGCAGATTTTAAACAATTAACATAATACAAGCGTTAGATCAAATCCGCTGCATTACTAGTGTGTGACCTTTTACAAGCTTCTTGGCTTTGCATGTTTCCTACATTTACTTTTGATTCATTTTAAGGTTTGAGGTGGGATGACATGTGAAGGGGCAGAAAGTTGTTTTGAGTTGTATTTGTTTCCATAGCTGTTGGGTGTTGAATGTTAGCCCATGTCCCCATTGTGGCTCTTTCTCTTGAGCATCATTTTTTTGTGGTGTTTTAAGTGGCTTTTTACTGCATCCTTACTAATGCTGAAAAAAATCACAAAGCCTTCTGTATTCTCAACAGTGGTATAAGAAGGCTTCCTAGTGATTGTGGTGGTCTGAATAAAAATGGCCCACATAGGCTCATGCTTTAGTCATCAGGGAGCGGCAGTATTTGAGAAGGATTAAGAGACGTGGCCTTGGAGTAGCTGTGGCCTTGTTGGAAGGAACGTGGCACTGGGGGTGGGCTTTGAGGTTTCAAAAGGCCATGCCAGGCCCCGTTTCTCTCTCTGCCTGTAGATCAGGATGTAAAATTCTCAGGTACTGCTCCAGTGCCATGTGTGTTGCCATGCTCCCACCATAATAATGGACTAAACCTCTGAAGCTGTAAGCAAGCCCCAATTAAATGATTTCCTTTATAAGAGTTGCCCAAGGTCATGTTGTCTCCTCAAAGCAGGGGAACACTGACTAAGACAGCAATGTAATGAGCCAGGTTTCTAGTTTCCTTGCATGGCTCTTTTGGAAATGAATGTCCTCTAGAGGGATGCCCCTGAGTTGGTGATAGGTGCAAATACTGTAGAGCCTTAGCAGTGGTAGTGTCTCATAATTTTTTTATCAGTGCTCCATTGTCAGCCTGTATATAGTAGTCTGTCTCAACTGTCTTCTAAGCTCATAGAGTTTAGTGTGTGAGTTTGCAGATCATGATGCTTTTAAGGAATATATATATATACATATATATATACATACACACACATACATACAGTTGTAATGGAAATTTTTGGCCTTTTTATTGCTTTAGGGCATTATACATTTGTGTTTAAGTAATTTAGGGGTATATTTTCAAGTATTTTAGGAATGTATTATATATTTTTAAACAATATATCTTAATTTTCCTTAGTAACAGTATATTAGGTAGGTCTCTGGTTGGTCTTGTGATCTGAGTTATTGTACAGCTGTGGTACTTACAGGGGTGGCTATATGCTGCCACCATGCTCAGTGAGCTCACTAGCTGATACTTTTCTTTACTGTCACCTTTAGCTCTTCAGTTAACTAATGAACTATGTTTTTGATAGTCCGTACTATATAATAACATAGCTGTTTTTGACATTATGACTCCCTTACCTTGGCCTCCCTATGATTGGGTTTCTGGCATGCAAAAGCACACCTGTCTGCTCTAGTTTGTAGCTGGACAAATTCTGAAGTAGATGTAGATTAAATGTCTTCAGCTCTAGAGTATAACTCATTCTGTTAGAGAACTAGGGCTGTCATGGGATTAGTGTTTTCATCTCCTTGAGATGCGCCTCTGGCTGACTACTCTATGTAGAATAAATCTCTATTTCTCACAGACTCTTTGGAGATAAATATCTATGCCAAGATACGTACTAGTAGTTTCTGAGGTGAAGAAGATCAAGTATAGACATGCATGCTGATAATATACTACAGATGACCTGCCACTCTTCAGGGAGGGAAGGCAGTATTCACTAAAAAAATTCTGAGTTGAAAGTTCTTTCTTGTTGGCTGTAAGTATATCATGGGGCTTTCTTCAGTTCTGTGGTCAGGTTGATGTGTTGATGCTGACATGCTTATGCCTGCTTTGAGTCTAGAACCATAATTCAGCAAAATTATTGCTTTCAATATCATATGCTTTGTGTTGTGTACTGAGGATGCAACTACTTCTCTGAAATAGTTTTCCTTTTAAAATATATTTTTAAAAAATATTGAATATGTATTTTTATCCTTTAAACTGTAGAATATTAAAATATGTGAACATTATGGAAAGACTAATTTGAGATAGTTAATACAAACATCACTCCATATGCTTACCATTTCTGTGTTGAGAACACTTCCAGTCTACCTTCTTAGTGATTTTTAAGATGCAGCACCATGTTGTACAATATGCTAAGCTGTTCTTAGCAAAATGCCTAATATGGATTTAATTATAAGGAAAAACTATAAGTGTAAAGTGGAAGATAATTTACAAAATAATTGCTCAGTCCTTTTCAGAAATACCTGTTATGATAAACAGACCAAGGAGGCACTTCTAATTAAGAAAGACTGGAGAGTTAAACAAAATACATTATTTGATTCCAGGTTTCATTAAAAAAAAAAAAGAAAGTGGACCAAATGATTAAAATTGGTACTCACTAGCTATTGGCTTGTAAAAATATGAAGTGGGGCCAGTTGCCACCTGCACCTGGGAGGTAAGGCTACTCCACAGCCCTCTGTACATAGGTCCTGCCAGGAGAGAGCTGATCTTCCAAGAGTGCTCTCAATCCCAGGCTCAGAGGTGAGATTTCCACTTTCTCTCCAATAACTGTCCAAAATGGGACAGGCTAGGTTCACACAGGGCATAGGAACAGTGGAGTAGCTGGGACAGGATCTTTTCAGTCTCCATTTGCACCCCGGAGCTGGGGCTATTCCACAGCCCTCTGTACACAGGTCCCTCCAGAAGAGAGCTGGTCTCCCAGGAGTGCTGACACAGGCTTACAGGCCCACAGGAGGGACAAGCTCCAGCCAGAGACAGCAAGACCAACTAACACCAGAGATAACCAGATGGTGAAAGGCAAGTGCAAGAACCTTACCAACAAAAACAAAGGCTAATTGGCATCATCAGAACTCAGTTCTCCCACCACAGTAAATCCTGGCTACTCCAACACACCCAAAAAGCAAGGTTTGGATTTAAAGTTACATCTCATGATGCCAATAGAGGACTTTAAGAACGACATAAATAACTCCCTTAATGAAATACAGGAGAACACAGGTCAACAGGTAGAAGTCCTTAAAGAGGAAATACAATCAAACAGGTGAAGGGATTGAATAAAGCCTTCCAGGACCTAAAAATGGAAATAGAAACAATAAAGAAATCACAAAGGGAGACAACCCTGGAGATAGAAAACCTAGGAAGGAGATCTGGAGTCATAGATGCAAGCATCACCAACAGAATACAAGAGATAAAAGAGAGAATCCCAGGTGCAGAAGATGCCCTAGAAAACATTGACACAGCAGTCAAAGAAAATGCAAAATGTAAAAAGCTCCTAACCCAAAACATCCAGGAAATCCAGGACAAAATGAGAAGACCAAACTTATGGATAATAGGTATAGAAGAAGATTCCCAACTTAAAGGGCCAGTAGATATCTTCAATAAAATTATAGAAGAAAACTTCCATAACCTAAAGAAATAGATACCCATCAATATACAAGAGGTCTACAGAACTCCAAATAGATTGGACCAGAAAAGAAATTCTTCCTGTCACATAATAACCAAGACACCAAATGCATAAAACAAAGAAAGAATAATAAAAGCAGTAAGGGAAAAAGGTCAAGTAACATAAAGGCAGTCCTATAAGAATTACACCAGATTTCTCAACAGAGACTATGAAAGCTAGAAGATCCTGGGCAGATGTCATACAGTCCCTAAGAGAACACAAATGCCAGAGCAGGCTACTATACCCAGTAAAACTCTCATTTAACATAGATGGAGAAACCAAGATATTCCATGACAAAAACAAATTTACACAATATCTTTCCACAAATCCAGCCCTTCAAGGGATAGTAAATGGACAACTCCAACACAAAGAGGGAAACTACATTCTAGAACAAGCAAGAAAATAATCTTTTTTTAACAAACCGAAAAGAAGATAGCCACATAAACACACCTCTAACAACAGAAATAACAGGAAGGATCAATCACTTTTCCTTAATATCTTTTAATATCAATGGACTCAATTCCCTCCAAAAAAGAAATAAACTAACAGACTGGATACATAAATAGGACCCAACATTTTGCTGTGTACAGGAAACTCACCTCAGTGACAAAGACAGACACTACCGCAGTGTAAAAGGCTGGAAAACAATTTTCCAATCAAATGGTCTCAAGAAACAAGTTGGAGTAACCATTCTAATATCAAATAAAATTGACTTTCAACCAAAAGTTATCAAAATAGATAAGGAAGGACACTTCATACTCATCAAAAAAAAAAAAAATCTACCAACAATGGAGGAGCATTCCTCTTTCTCCACATCCTTGCCAGCATCTGCTGTCACCTGAGTTTTTTGATCTTGGCCATTCCAACTGGTTTGAGGTGGAATCTCAGGGTTGTTTTTATTTGCATTTCCCTGATGACTAAGGATGCTGGACATTTCTTTAGGTGCTTCTCAGCTATTTGGTATTCCTCAGTTGAGAATTCTCTTTTTAGCTCGGTTCCCCATTTTTTAATAGTGTTATTTGGTTCTCTGGAGTCTAATTTCTTGAGTTCTTTGTATATATTGAATATTAGCCCTCTATCAGATAAAGGATTGGCAAAGATCTTTTCCCAATCTGTAGGTTGCCATTTTGTCCTGTTGACAGTGTTCATTGCCTTACAGAAGCTTTGCAATTTTATGAGATCCCACTTATCAATAGTTGATCTTAGAGCCTGGACCATTGGTGTTCTGTTCAGGAAAATTTCCCGTGTGCTGATGTGTTTGAGGTTCTTTCCCAATTTCTCTTCTAATAGATTAAGTGTATCTGGTTCTATGTGGATGTTTTTGATCCACTTGGACTTGAGCTCTGTACAGGGAGATAAGAATAAACCAATTTGCATTCTTCTGCATGCAGACTGCCACTTTAGCCAATACCATTTGTTGAATATGCTGTCTTTTTTTCTACTGGATGGTTTTAGCTTCTTTGTCAAAGATCAAGTGACCATAGGTGTGTTGTTCCATTTCTGGGTCTTCAATTCTATTCTATTGATCTACCTGCCTGTCTCTGTACCAATACCATGTGTGGTTTTGTTTTATTTGTTTGTTTGTTTGTTTGTTTTTAATCACTATTGCTCTATAGAACAACTTGAGGTCAGGGATGGTGATTCCCCCAGAAGTTCTCTTATTGTTGAGAATAGTTTTCACTATCCTAGGCTTTTGTTGTTGTTGTTGTTGTTATCAATGAATTTGCAAATTTCTGTTTATATCTCTGTAAAGAATTGAGTTAGAATTTTGATGGGGATTGCATTGAATCTGTAGATTGCTTTTGGTAAGATAGCCATTTTTACTATGTTAATCCTGCTGATCCATGAGCATGGGAGATCTTTCCTTCTTCTGAGGTCTTCTTTGATTTCTTTCTTCAGAGACTTGAAGGGACCCATGGCTCCAGCCACATATGTAGCAGAGGATGGCCTTGGTGGATATCAATGGAATCAGAGGCACTTGATCTGTGAAGGCTGGATGCCCCAGCATAGGGGAATGCCAGGACAGGAAATTGGGAATGGGTGGATTGGTGAGCAGAGGTGTGTGGGGGGAAGGGATAGGGGGTTTTCGGGGTGAAAACGAGGAAAAGGGCTAACATTTGAAGTATAAATAAAGAAAATATCCAATAAAAAATTAAAAGAAATACTAAGTGGGGGATAGAAACCTTGTATTTCCTTGCCTAGCCTTCCTTTTCTTTTAGTACTTAATACATTAAAACCTAGAAAATCCACCGACATCCATATTGCTTCCAGTTTTTTGCAGTTTTTCTTGTTGTCAGGAATAATTCAGTGGGAGACCCACAGGTCCTCAGAATAGCCCTCAGGATGGTCACCCGGAGTTGCATTTTCTCCATTGATATGCTGGTGGAAAGCCAACTTTCTCATAGCCTCACCAATAGCAACATCACATTGTTAGGGATTTTTATTGTATCTCCTCATGGTTTACTTTGCAGTTGTATAAATGTGAGTAATCCTGAATATCTGTTTGCTCAATTTTACATCTTTACATCTGATTAGGTCTTTCCCTTAGATTTCTATGGTGGTGGTGATGGTGGTTCTTCCTTCCTCCTCTTCCTCCTTCTTCTTCCTTCCTCCTCCTTCCTCCTCCCCCTCCTTCTTCCTCCCCCTCCATCTTCCTCCTTCCACCTCTTCCCCCTTCCTCCTCCTTCCTCCTCCCCCTCCTTCTCCTTCCTCCTCCCCCTCCTTCCTCCCCCTCCTTCTTCCTCCTTCCTCCTCTTCCTCCTTCCTCCTCCTTCTTCCTCCTCCTCCCCCTTCCCATCCTCTCCCCCCTCTTCCTCCCCCTCTTCCTCCTCCCCTCTTCCTCCCCCTCTTCCTCCTCCCCTCTTCTTCCTCCTTTCTTCCTCTGTCTTCTTTTTCTCTTAAATAATTTATTTTTTAAAAATGGATTTGAATTTTGAGCCTTTTACTTGATATGAATGTTTCAATTTTTTTCACACAATTTATTACTTTTTTCTTTTATTTTTTGTTTGACAACCAAAAATTCAGGCTTTTAAAATGTACATGTACATGGTATATGGGTGTGTGTACATAAGTGTGCACAGGTGCATGTGGTGGCAGTGTGTGTGTGTGTGTGTGTGTGTGTGTGTGTGTGTGTGTGTGTTCAGAGGCTAAAGGAGGATTTCAGGTATCCTCCTGAATCATCCTGCTTCTTATTCCCTTGAGACAGGATCTCTCACTGAACGTGCATCTTTGCTTTTCACCAAAAGCCATAGCAATCCTCGTGTCTCTGCCTACCCCGCTCACATCTGCCTGTCTAGAGGACCTAGCTCCTGTCCTGATGGGTTTCTGGAAATTTCATTATGTAGACATGTAAAAATCCAGTGATCTGCTACTGACAGATTGTGTGGGGAACCCAGCTAGGTATGTTAGATTTATCAACAGTACAGACTAGGCGTGTTTGTGATTGTAAGGTCTAATGTTTGAAATGTATTTGTGTATTAATTAGGTTCTTTCTTACCCTACTTTACACTCACTGTCTAGGTTCTCCCTTATTTTGATATTTTTAGGGTGATTCTTTCTGGCTCAGGTTGTTTTTTGTCATTTCGTTTCATATACATTCATATCTGTTTGTGTATGTGTGATTGTAGTTTGAGTTTTAATTGTCCCCTTTCTCACACTTAAGATCTTTTCAACTCATACTTAGCTTATCCTGAATTAGCTGCTTTTGTGTATCTGCTTTTTGGGCTCCCTTCATCTTTAGCTTTTGAATCACTTTGTATTCGTAATGTTTTGTGCACCATTCTTCACAGTAGTTGAATTTTGCATCTGAACCAAATTGAAAATCTTTTTCTTTGAATAGATGATTCAGTTCTATTCATATTGATTGCAATGACTGATAAGTTTGCTCTTATATTTGATGTATATTTATGACAGTTGCTATGTTTCTTTCTCTCCAAGTTGGCTCTGCTTTGCTGTTCCATTTTTAAATTGAGAAACTTGTGGTGAATTGTATTTGCACACTGCATGCTCGGGTTCTTGAAGATTTTGGTGGTGCCCTGTACCCTACCTTCTACCTACTGGCTGAGCAGCAGCTGTGTGATTCCTTTCCGTCCTTTCCTTTGTCTGTGTCTCAGCATATAGCACTGTACATTAAGTTTGCAGCTTTGCCCTTGCTTCTGTGGAGGGTGAATGTAGAAAGGTGCTGTACATATCCTTATGTGTTGAAATTCTGACTTTCACTGCTGAGGTATTCCTAGATTTGTCTTAGTTGGACGAACTTATCCTTAACTGAGATTTGTAAGCAAAGCATTCCTTTATGTTCAAAACTGTCCTTCTCTGACTTTGAGCATTTGAAGCACAGTGTTCTTAATGTATAATCTCTGTCCTACTTGGCCCTCCAGACAAGACCGTGTTAAGTTGCCCAGGCTAGCCATGAACTTGAAATCTTTTGTGTCAGCATCCTGAATTCCAGGGCAAGTCACTACAACTAGGTTCTGTATTTCCTTTTATTGAGTTTTTTTCACTCATTCTTGTTGCTTTGCATTGTATGATGTCATGGGAAATTTAGTGGGAGCCAGAGTCCTTTTACTTGTGAGTCATTTAATCTATTTATAGTAGGATTTGGGATTTTCTTCCACATCTTTGAAGTTTAATGGATTTGTTAGCCATGTTATCTATTTTCTGAAATGAACTACTTTTAAAGAGTGGTTTCAGAATAACTTTAAATATGTATTGATAGTACTGGATCTGCGAGTAATGGATGGATTTAGGAGTCTCTGGCGGCAGCTCTGGCTTGGGGTTTCTCATGAGGTTTTAGCTAAGCTTATGGCTTGACCTTCGCCATCCAGAGGCTTGCTGGGCCTTCCACCTGCATGATTCCTGCACATGCTGTCAGTCGGCTGCTTGAAGCAGGCCACAGGACTGCTCCATAAGATTTTTACCAGTTTCCCTCCCCTGGCATGAATGATGCAAGCAACAGCGAAATGCAAGCTGGGACGTCTCCTGGCCTGTCCTTGGCTCTCAGCTGTCTTACTCGGGTGGAGGAGGACTTGCTCCCCATCACTTCATAACTCCACTTTAGTTTTGCCACATCCTGCCCTCCTCCTAGCACTCACTTACATAATTGTTTGATCTTTTGGGGTCTAGATCATTATTTTTCAGAAGAGCTCACTCTAGTGATGAGCTTAGTTCTCTCTTAGTTTTGTTTTTTTGTTTTTTTTAAAGTAGATAATCTTTATTTCATTCTATTATAAATTTAGATTCAATGTTGATTTTTAAATTGATAGATATCTGTGTTAAACTACTTTGCCTTATTACTAAGGCTTCATCTTAAAGGTTGTATCATCTTTTTTTTAAAAAAAAATTATTTATCTATTCTATTTTTATGAGTACACACCAGAAAAAGGTATCAGATCCCATTACAGATGGTTGTAAGCCACCATGTGGTTGCTGGGATTTGAACTTAGGACCTTTGGAAGAACAGCCAGTGATCTTAACTGCTAAGCCATCTCTCTAGCCCCTCTCTGTTAGTTGTTAAGACTTAATTTTAAAATTAGATTTATTTATATTTATGTGTATGCATAGGTGTGTGTGTGTGTGCACATGCATGCACGTAGAGGTTAGAGGACAACTCATGGAAGTGGTCCTTCCTTCTACCATGTGGATCCTAGGGAATGAAGTCAGATGTCAGGCCTGGCTGCAAGCACTGTTACCCATGGATCCATCTCACCAGCACAGTGGTGCAGACTTGTGGCAGGCTATTTGGAATATGCCCACTTTGGCATAACTTAGAGCCAGATGTGAGGCAATTTATATGAAGAACGTGGGTTCACTTTTCTGGTTTCACACTCTTATTTCTGGACATTCCTCCTCCTGAGTTGAGTCACAACTCCCAAGTTTTTCCATGGTGCTGATTAGACCCTGCCCTCTGAGGGAATAGGTAAAAACCCACTCATTGACATGTCATTCTCTAAACTGCATCTCCTTCCAGGACTTTCTGTCTTTTGTTCACTTTCTAGCCCTTTGTTCAGGGTTTATATTGTGAGAAGATTTATTTTCAATAAAAAAATTGACTCTCATTTCTTAAAAAAGATAGATATATTTATTTAATGTGTATGGGTATTTTGCTTGCATATATGTCTGTGTATCACATCCATGCAGTGCTCACAGGGGTTAGAAGAGGGTGTTGGAATCACTGGGAATGGAGTTACAGATTGTGAGCTGCTATGTGTATGCCAGGAACTGAACTTGGGTCCCCTGAAAGAGCAGCCAGTGCTCTTAACTGCTGTGCCATCTTTCCCGTCTTTAAGGCTTTTGCTTAAGAAGTCTGTCTGAGTGGGGATTTCCTGTATTATGCTGTTTAAGAATTGCCAACCACCTGTCCTCTCCAGTGTTTCCCTCTGAGCATCCCTCATACCACTTGACAAGAATGTAGTTTAAACATCAGTTTTTAGTTCTCCCAGCTAGAATGAGAGCCTATATCTGTTTCTGTCTCTCCTCCCCTCTTCCTCCCTACATGCCCGCCCCCACTGCCATTTTAGTTCCCTGAAGCAGCTTAAATAGAGTGGGTTCATGTTGTGTGAGTGAAGGAAAAGCATTAATTTTCTTTTTCTCCTGTCCTTGAATAGTGCCCGGAAGGCAGTGGATGAAGAAGAGGAAGCAGCTGAAGAACGGCGGAGTATGAGAACTATTTGGGTGACTGGCAAGGGCTTATCTGCAAGGGAAGCAGCAGCCTTAATAGTGGAAGAAGCTAAAATGATTCTACAGCAGGACTTAATTGAAATGGGAGTACGGTGGGATCCGAAGTCACCCTTGAGTTCTAGCACACACTCACGGACCAGCACGTCAGAAGTAAAGGAACACACGTTCAAATCCCAGACTAAGAGTTCTCATAAAAGGTTAGCATCAATGGGCAGAAATAGCATTAGAGCAAGTGGGTCTAATGACAAGCCGTCCCCAGATGCAGAGCGAGGCATAGATGACTGCAGCGAGCATGCAGACTCTCTCTGTAAGTTCCAGGGCAATTTCGAGCCCCAGACACCCTCCATTTGTACAGCAAGAAAACGGACTTCTTTAGGTATAAACAAAGAAATGCTTCGAAAGTCTCTGAAAGAAGGAAAGCCAAGCACTAAGGAAGTTCTTCAAACTTTCTCATCGGAGAAAACAAGAAAAACTGCTTTGAGTTTTAGTTCAGAGCAAGTGAACAACACTTTACCATCTGGGAGAGACAGAAAGTATCAGAAAAAATCTTGGGGCAGTAGTCCTGTGCGTGACTCTGGGATGCATAGAGGTGATTTACAGGGACAGACTATGTGTACATCTGCTCTATGTGAAGACTCACAGAAGTCCTTAGAGGAGCAGAATGCAGAATTTAGAAGTCCAGGGCTATTTGCAAAACATCTACCTTCTTGTGCCAAAGAAAAATGCAAGAAGCCCTCACTCCCTTTACAAAGGCAGCAGGCTTGCTCAAGGAGAAGCACAGAGAGCTGTGCTGCTGTGGGGCATCCCGCTGCAGGGTCGTCCCCTGCTGCTGCTAGAGACAGAAGAGGACTGGCTGCTCGGGAGACAGAAAAGGGAAATGAGGCGCTCACGGAGAATGGTGGAGAAAGCCAGCTCCAAGACACCTACCCAGTCAGCCAGTACCTGGAATACCACAGTGAGAAACACACAAACACTTGCACCAGACAGAAGACATTAACAGAGGGACAAGCTGGTAGTAGTTATGTGGCCAGAGACTCAAATGATGCTGCACCCATCAAATGTGAACGTATGAAGCTTAATAGCAAAGACCGCGACTCAAATCCTTGTCGTCAGGCATTGGGAAGTTACACAGGCAGGACTGAGGCACTTCAGTCAACTGCAAAACTTGGCCAAGCAGGAGGCCAGTGTGAAAATCTTCTAAATTCTTCTGGAGTACAAGGAAAAACAGGTGCTCATGCAACAAATAGAACTGAACATAGTCATGCTTCTAACCCAGCCTTCTGTGACTTTGGAGATAGCTTAGACTTGGATACTCAGTCAGAGGAAATAATTGAGCAGATGGCAACTGAAAATACCATGCAAGGAGCAAAAGCAGTAGTGATAATGGAAGAGGGTTCCGCCATGCAGAACAAGTGTCACAGCACTCCAGGTGACCAGCATGTCCCAGGAGCAGCCAACACAGACCATGTGGACAGTAAGAAGGTTGAGTCTGTGAAAGCAAACACCGAAAAGAACATCAATAGAGGCGCTCCAGTCAGCCTCATCTTCCATACTCAAGGGGAAAATGGCGCTTGCTTTAAAGGGAATGAGCATTCTGTTACTGATTCCCAATTAAACAGTTTTCTTCAAGGGTTTGAAACACAAGAAATAGTGAAGCCAATCATACCGCTGGCTCCTCAAATGAGAACTCCTACTGGTGTGGAGGAAGAAAGTCTGCCTGAAACCAGTTTGAATATGAGTGATAGTATACTATTTGACAGTTTTGGAGAAGATGGCTTCGGACAAGGACAGTCACCTGATATAAAGGCAAATCAGCCACTCCTTTCTGAAATGACACCAAACCATTTCAGCAATCCTCCACACCCACAAGAAGACCCAGTTATGACACCAACTGTGAGTGAGCCTCAGGGTACTCAGCAGCAAGGAGTTTGTCTCAGTGGTGAATCTATTATATTTTCAGACATAGACTCTGCTCAGGTCATTGAAGCCTTAGACAATATGGCTGCATTTCATGTGCAAGAGAACTGTAACTCAGTAGCCCTTAAAACATTAGAACCCAGTGATTCTGCAGTGCTGGGTAATGAGTGTCCCCAAGGAAAACTGGTCAGAGGAGATCAAAATGAAGGGTCCCCAAAGCCCAAACTCACAGAGACAAATCAAGATAATTCATTCACTTGGTCAGGAGCATCATTTAACTTAAGTCCAGAACTGCAAAGGATTTTAGATAAAGTATCTAGTCCTCGAGAAAATGAAAAGCCCAAGATGATACATGTAAACTTGTCTTCCTTTGAAGGAAACAGCAAAGAGTCACATGAAAGAGAGGAAATAAATTCAGATTTGGGGACAGTTCAGAGAACTTCAGTTTTCCCCAGTAATGAAGTTAAAAACAGGACTGAAGGGCTAGAGAGCAAAGCCAGGCATGGTGGAGCCTCATCTCCCTTGCCTCGTAAAGAAAGTGCTGCAGCTGATGACAATGGCCTCATTCCTCCTACACCCGTTCCTGCTTCTGCTTCTAAGGTAGCCTTTCCAGAGATTCTCGGAACATCTGTAAAACGTCAGAAAGCCAGCAGTGCTTTACAGCCAGGGGAAAGTTGTTTATTTGGCTCACCTTCAGACAATCAAAACCAGGATTTGAGTCAAGAGCTTAGAGACAGCCTCAAGGACTATGATGGTTCTGTTGCAGACACAAGTTTTTTTCTGCAGTCTCAGGATGGACTGCTGTTAACTCAAGCCTCATGCAGCTCAGAGAGTCTGGCCATAATTGACGTAGCGAGTGATCAGATTCTCTTTCAGACATTTGTGAAGGAGTGGCAATGCCAAAAGCGCTTTTCCATCTCTCTGGCTTGTGAAAAGATGACAAGTTCAATGTCTTCCAAAACTGCTACCATAGGTGGAAAGTTGAAGCAAGGTGAGAACTTTTTAAGCTTTAATTCTTCTGTACTGGGGTTTTGGAATATATATACACATACGTATATGTATATACGTATGTGTATATATATTCACACACATACATACATGTATATGTGTATATGTGTGTGTGTATATATATATATATATATATATATATATATATATATATATATATATATATATATATGAATGAATGCAATTTGGAATTATATGGATGGATTGGAATATATATTCAATTAAATAAGTATATTCATTTAATAAGAATCTCGTAAATGGATATATGTGTGTCTAGCTAGTTGCTAATAATTGCTCTCCATTATAAGAGGTCTATGTAGCATATATATTAATATAAAACAATATGTTTTGGATATTTTCACATTTTTTGGTACTAAATTTTTATCATTCATTAGCACTCACAAATTGCTCTTTACTTCATTATAAAAGCACACAGCAGATCAATACTGTATTTCTCATAAAGTATGTTAGCTGAACTTTTCAGAGTTTATCTTGAACATTAGCCTTTCTGATGAATCAGACTATATTGAAATGATGGTTCCAAATCCTTACAGATTTGGGTTTCCAGTTTTGAACCTTTGGTTAGATGATGCCATGAACATTGTCTTGTGACTGGGGAATTGCTATAGTCAACTTGTCACCCTGTTGTGGAAATCAGGTTTGATGGGCTATCACAAATCTCTGTTGATGTGTTTGTTTAGTAAGTTGCTAGTATTTGTCTCATCTTCAGTTCTTGGAGCATGTGTGTTAATGACAGATTCTTTGTGCTCTTAGTGTATAGCAGTTCCTATTCCTAATTTATCAAGCATAATGGCAGGCTTCTCATGGAGACATATTAAGTTCATTTAAATTTAAATAATATGTATTGTCTTCCTATTTACCAGTATCTTCTAGGTATTGAAATTTTAAATGTAAATTAAATTGTTTCTTTTTTTCTGAAAGATATTCTGTAAAATTTCAGAAAAATATTCTGGAATATACATGGAACACAGGGCCCCCAGTGGAGGAGCTAGAGAAAGTACCCAAGGAGCTAAAGGGGTCTGCAACCCTATAGGAGGGACAACAATATGAACTAACCAGTACCCCCCAGAGCTGTGTCTCTAGTTGCATATGTAGCAGAGGATGGCCTAGTTGGCCATCAATGGGAGGAGAGGCCCTTGGTCTTGTGAAGATCAATTAAATTGCTTCTTGATCTTTGTAAAATTAAGTAGATGTTAATTTAGAAAAAATATTGACTGTAGATATAAAAATTATACTTGATTGTTCACAATAAAACTCTTGGTGCCTTTGGTTAAGAACTGGTGACTTTGCTGTAGGGTTTTATTTTGTGTGTGAAATGGTCCTTATTTGTTATTGAAACTTAGGAGACATCTTTGTTTACCTACTGCTTTCTCTTTAGCCATTATAGATCTGTTTTAGGCAAGCTGTGGTTCGTTGTCATCATTGTGACAGTTCTCTTATTGATGGGGAATGTAAAGAGAGCTTATACACATAAGCCGGGTATGGCAGTACACACCTTTAATTCCCGAGCACTCAGAGGCTGAGGCAGGTGGATCTCTGTGAGTTTGAGGCTAGCCTGGTCTACAGAGCAAGTTCCAGTACAGCCAGGGCTACACAGAGAAACCAAACAAACCTGAAGGAACTTATGCATACCTGAAAATGATCACCCAAATGATATTTTAGAGTTTACCCATTCTACACAGTGTGCTACCTAGTCTTATCATCTCGACACAAGCTAACCTGGGAAACTGAACCTGGTTGAGAAAATCTTCTCTCAGATTGCCTCTCGGTAAATCTACAGGGCATTTTCTTGGTTAATGACTGTGGTGGGAACACTCGGCCCGCTGTGGGCCCCACCTCTGGACAGGTGGTTCTGCACGGTATAAGAGAGCTGGCTGAGCAACGTGCGAGGAGCAAGCCAGTAATTAGTGTTCCTCTATGACCTTTTCTTTAGTTCCTGCCTCATGATATACCATAAGCAGAAAGCTGAAATAGACCCTTTCCTCCCCTAACTACTTTCAGTCACAGTGTTTATTGCAGCAGTAGAAACCTAACTAGGACACATAAGTGGGCTGTTCGTTGTTGTTCATATGCTTTGGGGACAGAGCCCTGGTTAGCTTTGAATTTATAATCATCTTGCCTCAGCTTCCCAAGTGCTGAGATTATAAAGTATGTGCCACCATGATGGTTTTGGGTGTCATAGTTTTCATAGTTTGCTTGATTCTTTAGTATTAGAAGTTGTTTTGACAGTTTTCTGTTCATTCATTTAGTTAGCTTGCCACAGGAAGCCACTGTTGAAGATGCTGGGTTCCCTGTGCGTGGCTGTGATGGTGCTGTGGTAGTTGGACTAGCAGTGTGCTGGGGTGCAAAGGATGCCTATTATTTGTCACTGCAGAAGGAACAAAAGCAGTCTGGTAAGTAGTTGGTGTTAGGGTAAGGCAAATATGCTCTATGACATCTATTAAGGGAGATTTAAAACAAAAATTTATGAGAATAATTTTCTGATATTGCCTAGGCTTTATTTTTAGAGTTAAAATAATTATTAGAGCATAATATATATATATAAAATCACACATATTAATTAGAATAGATCCATCTTCTCCTCCCTTATTCCTCTGTTAGGTCTATAGAAGGCCCCAGAAATGGCAGTGGTACTGACAATGTCCTGAATACAGTCTGGGTTCACTCAGGCAGGATTCTGGGTAAACAAAACCCCCAATTCAGTATTCCTCAGAAACCTTGGATTTCTGTTTGAAAAAAAAAAAAAAAAAAAGCCAGTACTTCCTTTACTTGGCCCCCAAAGACAGCTACCTCTGGTAATGGTTATCTATTGTCCTATTAACTCAAACAAGCCTATAGCAGATCAGAGTCCCCATGCTGGTTCCAGGCTGCTCTTGCCCCCCACCTATCCCCTTAAAACTGACAAGGCTTCCCCACTCTTTTGATGTTCTCTGTCCTCGCAGCCAGCCCAGCAGTTTGAATCTCCAGTAAATCTTTCCTTCTGTCCGTGTGGAGTGGTGTAGTTTGGTGCTTCAATGCACTGACCCCTACACCCTCCTTATATTCCTTCTTTTCAGCGCTGTTAGGGACTCAACCCAGAGCCCCACACCTGCAGGACAGGTGTTCCTCCGTGGAGCCACACCGACAGACCAGAATAACAGCCTTTAGAAACATTTCCTTTGCTCTCTACTGCCTGTTACAGAAAACCATTAACAATGGATTGCAGCAATCTCTGCTTTCTCTTCCTGTTCATGCAAGGGTAGTGTTGAGCTAGGAAACTATGGTCTCTGAATTGAGGGACTGTTGCAGGAGCCTTTGGAGGGTAGGATATAATGTAGAAACACTGGGGTCTGACTATGTAGCTCCTTCCTCAGGAGCAGTCAGTGAGGATGATGTGTAGTGTCTGTTCCTTAGCGAGAATGACACCCCCGGCCGGGGTCTCTGTAGAGTGTTGTGTTGGCTGAGTAGCTAGTTGAACTCCTTTTATTTTTGATAGAGCATTGTATGTCTCTCTTTAAACTTAATTTCTAAAGCTTCTACCTATCTTTAACTCTGTTCTGAAAATATGATTTTATTGTTAGAAGTCTTGATACTTAGAATTTTAACCCACATAATAAAATAGAATATTATAAATATTAGGTTGTTGCTATGACCTGAACAAGCAGTTATTTGGAATCAGAGCCTCAGAGTTGTGAATCTTTCTCAGGCTTTAACACTAAACATTGCTGTTTCAAGTGAATTAGTCATTTTTACATTAAGACTTTGTTTTTCTTCCAAGAAATAAGTCCCAGTTTGGCCCCACCACCTCTGGACGCAACACTAACTGTGAAGGAGAGGATGGAGTGCCTTCAGTCCTGCTTGCAAAAGAAGTCTGATCGAGAGCGGTCTGTTGTCACCTATGATTTCATCCAGACCTATAAAGTCCTCCTCCTGTCATGTGGCATCTCCCTGGAGCCCAGTTATGAAGACCCCAAGGTTGTATCTTGTATGTGATGTTATATACTGCAACATTGTTAGCTCTTAGGAGTTACTATCTACATGTACTTAGCCTCAGCGACTTAACTCTCTGCCCAGGAATCTCATACTCCAGAATATATCATTGTGTAACAAATGCTTCTGTGGGTAAAAGCAGCAATATCATAAATCCTAAACTTTAAAGATAATGTTCTTCCTCAAAGATTAAAGAGAGCTTTACTTTTTTTGTGTTATGGATTTTTATACCATGGTAAATTAGACGTGAAATATAAACTTAAGAATATGAGAGCAGGAGTTTTCAGATATGTGAAGATGGAGGCAGAACACAGAGCTCCATGAGTATGCGTTGTCTAAGGGAGTGTGCTCTTAGGGACTTAGAGGCAAATCACATCACTGGTCCTCAGAAGGGCGTTGTGCAGTGGGAAGTGTGATGCTCCTTTCTGGTAACACTGAGTTATCAAGGAGGGAATAGCTTATCTTACTGGAGTATACATTTGACACTTGAATGCCTATCCAAGACATTTATTTAAAGATACACCATTTCTCCCAGGTGTTGCTAAGAGATGTATGAAGTATACAGAGTAGAATTGAAAATTATACTATTTTAACATTTTTAGCAAAATAGTCAAATATAATAGAATTCTTTTTTCTTTTTGAATTTTAGCTTTGAACTTTTCTCCATTTAATGTGATGGCTGGCTATTGACCTGCTGTAATTGCCTTTATTATGTTTAGGTATGTCCCTTGCATCCAGAATCTCTCCAAAACTTTTATCATGAAGGATGCTGGATTTTGTCAGAGGCTTTTTAGTCATCTGAGATGATCATGCATTTTCTTCTTTTCAGTTTATTTACCCGGTGGATTACATTTACCAGTTGTAACCATCCCTGCATCTGTGGGATGAAGCCTACTTGATCTTGGACGCTCTTTTTGATGTGTTTTTCTATTCCATTCCCAAGTACTTTATTGAGTACTTTTGCATCTATGTTCATGAGGGAAATTTTCTTTGTTGAGTACTTATGTGATTTGGGTACCAGGGTAACTGTGGCCTCATAAGATGAATTGGTTAGTGTTCTTTCTGTTAATTCTGTGGAATAACTTGAGGAGTATTGGAATTAACTCTTCTTTGAAAGTTAGTCGGATTCTGTGATAAAACCATCTTGCCTTGGACTTTTTTCAGTTGGGAGACTTTTAATGACTGCTTCTATTTTGGCATGGGTTATAGGTCTATTGTTTAGCTAATCTTGGTTTAATTTTGGTAAGTGGTAACTATCAAGAAAATTATTCCTAATCTATTAAAATATTATTAAGAACTTAAAAATTTTTAATTTTGGTAGAGTACATGTTTTTAAAGTATGCCCTTATGATTTTTTGGGATTACTTGATGTCTGTTGCTATGTTCCCCGTTTCATTTCTCATCTTGTTAATTTGAATATTCTCTCTCCATCTTTTTAGTTAGTTTGGATAAGGGTTTGTCTATCTTGTTGATTTTCTCAAAGAACCAACTCTTCATTTCATTGATTCTTTGTGTAGTTCTTTTTGTTTCTATTTTATTGATTTCAGCCCTCAGTTTGATTATTTCCTGCCATTCACTCCTCTTGGGTATGCTTAGTTATTTCGTTCTAGAGTTTTCAGGTGTGCTGTTAAGTTGCTTGTTTAAGATCTCCCTAATTTCTTTATGAAGGCACTTAGAACTATGAAGTTTTCTCTTAGTAATGCTTTCATTGTGTCCTACAAGTCGGGGTATGATATGTATTCATTTTCATTCAACTCTAAAAGTTATTTATTCTTAATTTCTGTCTTGATCCATTTTTCCCATTCAGTAGAGAGTTGTTCAGTTTCCATAAGTTTGTAAGCTTTCTGTCATTGAAATGCAGCTTTAATGCATTGGGGTCTGACAGGATTTCACTTTTCTTGGATCTGTGGAGGCTTGCTTTGTGACTGAGTATATGGTCAATTTTGGAGAAAGTTATGTGGGGTGCTGAGAAGCTATATTCTTTTTGTGTGGTGAAATGTTCTGTAAATATCGCTTAGGTCCATTCGGTTTATAATGTTTGTTATTTGCAGTATTGCTCTGTTTAGTTTCTGTCTGAATGACCTGCCTTTTGATGAAAGTGGGATAATGAAGACTTCCACCATTAGGATGTGAGGGTCAATATGTGATTTAAGCTGTTGTAGTGTTTCTTTTATAAAATGTGTGCCCTTGTGTTTAGGGCATAGATGCTAAGATTTAAAATGCCATCTTGGTTGATTTTTTTTCCGTTAATGAGTATGTAGTGTCCTTCCCCATCTCTTTTGATTAATTTTGGCTTGAAGTCTATTTTGTTAGCTATTAAAATGGCTGCACCAGCTTGCTTCTTAGGTCCATTTGCTTGGGATAACTTTTTCGAACGCTTTACCCTGAGATAATATCTGTCCTTCATGTTGACGTGTGTTTCTTAACATCCTCCAGTAGAAGGATGGAGGGATCCTGTTTTCCTATCCATTCCATTAGTCTAGTTCTTATTGGGAAATTGAGACTTTTGATATTGAAAGATATCAGTGATCAATGATTGTTAATTCCTGTTATTTTGCTGCTGTTGTTGTTTTTGGTGGTGGTGGTGGTTTTTGTGTGTGTATGTGTGTGTGTGTATACACTCGAGCACACCCTACCCTTGTTTTGGTTTTGCTGGTATAAGATTATTTCCTGTGTTTTCTTGGGTGAGGTTAATTTCCTTGGACTAGAGTTTTCATTCTACTACCTTCTCTGTAGGACTAGATTTGTAAATAGTTATTATTTAAATTTGACTTTAACGTGTCATATATTACTTTCTCCATCTATGGTGATTGAAAGTCTTGCTGGGTTTAGTAGCCTGGGCTGGCATCTGTTGTCTGTTAACGTTTGCAGCACATCTGTTCAAGCCCCTCTGGCTTTCTGAATCTCCGTTGAGAAGTCAGGTGTAATTCGAATAGGCCTGCCTTTATATGTTATTTGGTCTTTTTTTTTTTCCCCTTGCAACTTTTAATAGTCTTTCCGTAGTGTTTTGATAATTTTGCGGGGTGGGTGTTTTCTCTTTTTTTTCTCTTTTTTGTATAATCTAGTTGGTGTTCTGTAAGCTTCTTGTACTTTTATAGGCATGTTCCGTTTTTAGGTTAGGAAAATTTTTTTCTATGATTTTTGTTTAAAATATTTTCTGCACCTTTGAGCTGGGAATCTTTTCCTTCTTCTATTCCTATTTTTAGATTTGGCCTTTTCAGTGTCCTAGATTTTCTGGATGCTTAATGTCAGGAATTTCTTAGATTTAACATTTTCTTTGACCACTGTATCCATTTCTTCGATTGTGTCTTCATTTCCTGAGATTCTTTCTTTCATGTCCTGTATTCTGTTGGTGAGGCTTGCCTCTGTAGTTCCTGTTAACGTTCCTAAATTTTCCATTTCCAGAATCCCCTCAGTGTATGTTTTCTTCATTGCTTCTGTTTCTATTTTTGGGTCATGAACTTTTTTATTCCTTTCCTTCAATTGTTTTTTTTTTCTTTTCTCCTTTTCTTTCTTTAGGGATTTATTTCCTCTTTAAGGTCCTCTATCATCTTCATATAGATGGTTTTAAGATATGTGCTTTAGAATATTAGAATATTCAGGGTTTGCTGTGGTAGCATAGCTTGGCTCTAGTGGAGATATAATACCTTGGTAATTGTATTCTTATGCTGGCATCTAGGCATCTGAGTTTATGGTAATTTTAGGTCAGGTGCTGTTTCTGGGTCTGTCTTTGTTGAGTAGATGTTCTGTTCTTTGGGTTTTCTGTTCTCTGTGTTTTCAGAGAGTGTGTTGGCTATATGCTGCCTGTATTACTGTCCTGCGAGGTTGGTATGTTTTCAGAGAGTACTTGTTGGTGTTGGAGGCTTGGGGAAAGGGAGGCCACAGTGTGGTGGTCTGTGGGATCCCTAGTAGGTGTGGACAAGGAACTTTTCTTTTTAAATAGGGTGGTGGGAACTGAATTCAGGGTTTTTGTAAATTCTCTGCCACTAAGTTATCTCCACCAAGGATCTTAGCTTCTGTAAGGTTTTGCTTTATGGAGGAGAGGACAAAGATTGCAGACAGACCTTTACTAGATTAAAAAGTTAACTTTTAATTCTGATATTCTGGAGTCAAAATAAGAATATGGGTGATATGAGTTTATCATTACATTTACAGTAGCATTCTTCATTTAAATAGCATGTCTCATTAAACCTTACATTACTTGGAATATTCTATTATTGGTTTTATTACCCATAGTATTTTGATATAAGAAGATAAAATATTCATAAAAATGTCATTTTCAAATAAGAAATGGTAATTTTATATCAGATTTTTTCATTTGGTATTCCCCTATAAACTTGTCTGGAGACAGGATTCTACTCTGTAACCTGCGCTAACTCACCATATAGCCCATGTCGGCTTCATAGTCACAGTCTCCTTCCTGCTTCAGCCCCCAGGTACTAGACATGCTTCCCTTTGTGTAGTGCTTGGCTCTCAAGCCTGCTTCAGAGCGAGGCCAGCCAGAGCACTGCATGGATGTTAACTGAAAATGCATCAACCTATGACGATCTCTACCTCCCCTTTAATATAAAACCTTTGGATTGCTGTCTCACTCAGGTGGCATGCTGGCTTCTCGACCCAGATTCTAAGGAGCCAACTCTTCATAGCATAGTGACCAGTTTTCTCCCCCATGAGCTAGCACTCCTAGAAGGAATGGAGACAGGCCCAGGAATTCAGAGCCTGGGGCTAAATGTGAACACTGAACATTCTGGGAGGTACAGAGCATCTGTGGAGTCTGTTCTCATCTTCAACTCCATGAATCAACTCAACTCTTTGTTGCAGAAGGAAAACCTTCATGGTAAGAGCAGAGTGTGTGTGACATTTTATGTTATAGACTAGGGATAGTGCATACATACAGTGAGTTACTCTGTGGTCACAGGTGGGTAAATTACAGGTCTTATGCAAATCCTTTGGATTATCTACTGAGGATGTCAAGAATTTTTTTTGTTGTTTTTTTCTGTAAAAGGTCAGGTAGTAAATACTTTTGATTTGCAGACTGCATGGCCTCTACCACAAGACCTCAGTCTGCTGTTGATCAATAGAACAGCCATGGTCATGTTAAAAGCATGCATCTGGTGCTCACTCAGCCATGTTTTTGACCTCTGGGCTTATTTATTACAATGATTTGAATTAGTAGCATCATATTCAGTTGTTGACAGTTATATATTTGACTTTTATGAAATGATTTTATCCATATAACAGATCTTTCATAGAATTTAAAAGTGAAACCATTTCCTTTTTAAGAGCTATTAATAGTTTCTTTAGTAAAGGAAAGTCATGAGATTCTCCTTTTCTCTCAAGACACCATGGATTTGTTGAGAAGTCTGCTGGCCCAGGATAAACTGCTTGACTTGAGACATGTAATAAATGATATATAATAAAGATGATGAAGAGAAAAATGTCTTCATTACGAGGAAGTTATACCCTGAGCTAACCAGATAGCAGAGCAATCTGCTGAGAATCTAAGCCTTGACTTGGAGCTGCCTCCCTTCCCAGACAGAGGCCTCCACCAAGCTGCTGGAGATTGTCATGTCTGGTTCTTAGGAAGTTGCTGTAAAGATAACGAGATACCGTAAATGCTTGTTATCACACTCGTTGCTGTGGTTATTATACCTTCACCACAAAGCCGCCTTCTTCCTAGCACTAAGGGACAGGATTACAAAGACTTAAGTCCACACTGACTTGTGTGTTCATAGAGGATGCTCTTCTGAGGTGATCTTCATCAGCAGCTTCTGTGTAGAAAGAGGTTTTGTGTTTTAGCCTCTTTAAAGCACTATAGGCTGACCAAGGAGAGGGACTGGCCCCCATGCTGTAGGGGTGCTCCTGCATTTGTGCTCAATAACGCTGAATCACAGCTCCTGCCCTGTCTCTCCTCGGATATCCTGGAAAGCCTGTCATTCTTATTGTCTCTGAAGATCATGCTAGAGTCTTGATTGGTAATGTTTTAGGCATTCATTAACTATTTGAATTTTAAGCTGGGCATGGAGGCACTTGCTATTATCCCAAATACTTGGAAGGCTGAGGCCTTATTACTATGTAGTTTTAAAAAAATGGGTGATAGAGAGTGTCAAATGTATTTTATATAATGCTAAGACTTTCCCAGTCATAGGACCTACAGAATTGTCACGCATTGAAAAACAGGAGGATTTTGGAGGCAATGTGGGAAGGTATTAAAATTTGTTTAGACATGATTATTTTGGTGCGTGAGAGATGATTCTGAGGTTAAGAGTGCTTGCTGCTCTTGTAGAGGACCCGAGTTCAATTCCCAGCACCCACATCAGGCAACTCAAGAACCTATAACTCCAGCTTTAGAAGATCCAACACTTTCTTCTGGTCTCTGAGGACACATGTAGTCATGTGTACATACCTACACATAGCCACACATAGACACATACATATAATTAAAAATATATAAAAAATGAAATCTGAAAAGAAAAAAGAAATGATTTTTTTTTTTCAAGATCTGCTTGTTATTTTCCTGACCTGCAGATTTCCTTTTCTTCTGCTCTTTAGATAGGTCTATTCTGACAGCTGGCCTTTTCCCCATGGAGAGATGCTTAAGTTGACGTGGATAAAATAGTCTTGTTTCCTCTTGTGCGTTAGTTATAGCCTTCTAATTGATTTGAGCGTAGAATGTTTTCTAAGTTTTAGAAGTCTCTGTCAGTCCGGACTGCTCACAAGATTGCCAGCTTTTCTACTCTTGCACAGATGGGGTAGGTAGCATCTAGTGCCTAAATGACCTACCCTTTGCCACCTTTCGCTGGTTTGGGGACCCATTCAGGAGACTGGGTTTGAGTGACAGCTTGGGTCGATGCTGGGGATTGTCCTGAGCTTCAGTGCCGAGGGCGTGGGTGACTTAGGGGATGATTTCAGACTCTGTTTTCTTTTCAGATATTTTCTGCAAAGTGGAGATGCCCTCTCAGTACTGCCTGGCCTTGCTAGAACTAAATGGAATTGGCTTTAGTACTGCGGAGTGTGAAAGCCAGAAGCATGTTATGCAAGCCAAGCTGGACGCCATTGAGACCCAAGCCTATCAGCTGGCTGGCCACAGTTTTTCCTTTACAAGTGCAGATGACATCGCACAGGTAGTGTCCTGGAAATAGAGACACTGGGAGGAACTTGTGGAGCTAAGTAACATGGGTCACAGCTTATCTCTCTGTACAAATTCTAAACAACAACACATAGTAAAATGAGACAACTAAGTAGAATCATTTGGCACAGTGGTATAGTTCCAGGCAACAAGTTGTACCTGTACTTCTGAGATGGGAAAGTCGTAAAAGAGACCTGGATGTTGCTCCATGAGATCTGCCTGCATCCAAGGAGGAGCCCTTGCTCTGTAGTTGGTGGTGGCAGCTCATGACAGTTACTGTGGCTCCATGATGCCATTTCTTTCATAGGCACTTGCCCTCTGTGCTCTACCTTCTTTTAGGACTTTTGTTAAATTTCTTTTTTAACCATAATTTAAGATTTTTATAACTTTACTGAAGTTTGACAAAGTCACTCTTGTTTTATTTTTAATACTTTCCATTTTGACTTTTTAAAATATTTTTTCCCTGCAAAGGGTAGTTGGAGTTTCCTTTTTTTCTTTGAGTGAGGAGGGCGTTCATACCCTGGGGAGCACCAACTGTTTGGTGTTTTCTATGTGCAACCCAGTAATGTAACGTTTAGTAACACCATAGGCTGTAGAGCCCGACTTGTGGGTCTGAGCTCCACCTCCCCGTTCCTTACCTGTCTGCAGGACCCTGAGTCAGAGTAGTTAAAACATCAACTCTTCATGTCTCCGTTTTTATCAGTGAGGTGAGGCTTGTGATTAAAAATGTCTCATAGGGCTGTGGCAATGATAAAAATATACTTAGTGACAACCACATAGATGGTGAATGATCAATAAACATTATAGTTCCTAATAAAAATGCCCTTGTTAAGCTAGAGAATTTTGTATTTTTAAGAGCACAAGAAACTTTGTTTTTTGAAGCCTGTGTTTTATCTGTTTTGGACTCTTTAGCACTTTCAGGGCATTCTTTGAGTGTAAGGGGGAGAGTTTCTAAATTCTCTAGCCTTCAGCTGAATACCCAGGTTACTGTGTACACAAGACACTTATCATAACCAGAATACATGGATTTCAACACAAGTGGTGTGAAGCAAACATGGATTTATGATTCCGGGGACCAAACCAGGCGAACCATTTTAGGTCTCATGGGGTCCCTGCCTGTATTTGCCTGCTTTCTTGAGTGGGTGTTTACTAACCACTCACTAGACCAAACTTTAGGTGTGAGCAGACTTATAATGCATTGGCTACTGCCCAGATCTTTGTTTTAAAATGAGGTGAGTTAATTTGTATATGGCAATTTCACAGTTAATTCTGAGAGAAATTTAAGATAAAGGACTACTAGACAGATAAGTGAGATCTCTGTGTTGTCCTACCTGATTGTTCATCCTTTGAGGATTGTTTGTGAGTGCAGGTAACATTCCACTTTCCCGTTCACTAATCTGTTGTGGGTTTGGTTACTGTGTGCATTATGGATTCCCAAATTGCATGAGAATCCCACATATGAGATGCTGAACGTCCCTGCCCCAGGTAGTTCTAATTGGTAAATAAAATTGATGGTGGCCAATGGCTGGTCAGGGAGACAGAGGTGGGGCTTTAGATTTCCTGGGTAATGGAACCAGGGGAAGAAGAAGGATTTAGAATCATCATGCCAGGAAAGGAATAGAATCCAGGCTTGAGAGCTGTGGAAGACAAAGAACCAGCCATTTAAGAGCCATGGAAGAGTGGCCTCAAGGGCCCCTCCCCAACTGAGTCTGGGGTAGCAAAGATAGAATATAGATTTTAGTAAGAAATAATTCAAGAGTATTGGAGAGGAGGCATTAGTTAACTATGTGGAAGTTTGAGAGTGGCCCAGCCATTACACTTTTTTAAGCATATTACAATAGAAGGCTGTGTGTGTGTGTGTGTGTGTGTGTGTGTGTGTCTTCAAGAATCCAGAGCATTTTGGTGGGTGACAAGGAACGTGCTACTGGCAACAGGGCGATTTGAGTAGTGATAATTATTAATACAATACTAATCTGATTTTTTCTCCTATCCTGTCATTCATATATCTCTAGGGATATCTTGATAAAATATAGGCTGCTGTTAAATCTTAAATTTCAGAAAAAAATTACTATAACTATGTCTCATGCAGTTAGAATTTAACCAGGTATTCCTATATTTTTACTTGTTAGATGTGGTAGCATATCCATATGCACGCATATATTTATATTTCTCTAATGCAGTTTGAGTGTAAGCCTCAATGCATGACATTTCTAAGATGCCAGCTGCTGCTTCTATTGTGCTGACAAGCACAGGAATGGCCTTCTCTACACTCTTAAGCCAGTTTGTTGGGGGCAGCAGCAGGGGTGGGGATCTTGTACTTACATGAATGGTTTCCATTTTTGGAATTATTATTGGGAAAGCAGTTCAAGGTTCATGAAAATCCATCCAAGGTATATAAGCAAATGAATAAGTATAGTAAATATGGTTCAGAATTGTCTAAGTCCCTCTAATTTGAGTTAGTGAGGGCTTGCTTCATGGGGTTCTTACCTGCATAGCTCACCAGCCACAGTGGATTAACCACCTTCTTTGAGCTTTCATGTCTAGGGACTTCTATGGCCCAGTGTTAGGATTGGATGACTTTCCTGATTGTCCCTGGTGGTTAAATGCAGCAGCCATGCAGGTTGCTTTTCAAGGGCCTTTAGAGGAGCTCACAGTGGTCAGCCCAGCCCCAGCGTCAGTAGCCCAGCTGTCAGTGCCTAGCATGACACGTACATGTCTGTGCTCCTGTAACAGCCTGCTCATAGCTCCCAACCCAGCGACCACGGTCAGTGCTGCTGTTTACTAAAAAGAACGTCCTTCCAACCCCCATGTTAAGTTGTAGAGTTTATAATCTCAAGTGACTTTAAAAACATAGCATCTGAATGATAGTACTTATAATTTGACTCTTGACTGAAAAGTGTTGATTTTTGCAGGTTTTATTTTTGGAACTAAAGTTACCACCGAATGGAGAGATGAAAACGCAAGGCAGCAAAAAGACTCTGGGTTCCACCAGAAGAGGGAATGAGAGTGGCCGCAGAATGAGGCTGGGAAGACAGTTCAGCACTAGTAAGGTGCTTGGGGGCACACCTGGGGCATGCACACACGGAGCACGTGTAGGGCACCATGGGGCACGCACGAGGCAGAGTCAGAACTACTTGCTTCTGACATCAAGAGCTGCCACAGTGAACCATATTCACTTAACCAACCAGGTTCAAGCAAGCAGGTTGGTTGGTGGCTCGTATTCTTGTAATGATCTGTGGAGATGTTGACCATGGGATTCAGGACTGCAGTCTGAGTTAGCAGCACTGCCCTTATTAAACAATGTGGATGTTTGTGAATGCACATCTGCAGACATTATTATTATCCAGTGTGCTTAGGTTTTTAGTAGAATATGACTTGCATATCTATATGAGCACCAAAAGTATCATAGCTGAAAAAATTATTTCTTCAGTTTCAAGAAAAAATACATTTTCCATAGATTTGTTTGAAGACCTTTAACCCACTACTTTCAAAGGAATTTTTCCAGTGGCCATCTGTGGACACTGCATTGTTTGGAGAGACGAGAAGATGGGCTTGGTGAAATTCCATTGGGAAGATGGGACGAGAAAATGTAGTCACCCTGGATGTGGAGAGCTGTCTAGGTGCACTTCTGTGGGATTTTGACCCTGACCTTGTTACGAGCAGCTCATCTGCCCTGAAAAGTGTCACAGCTCTGTTTGCTAGACTGTTTGTTAGCCTGGCTGGTCCTTTTGCCTCCTTAGTTTCTATTCTTAAGGATCGTGGAATCAGAAACATCTGCTTTTAAATAAATGCCTCGTGATGTTCTTGATAATGTAGATCCTGTATCAGGGCAAGGAGGGGGACTCCTAGGATGCCTCTAATCACTGACAGGATGGATGAGGAAAAACACAAGGAAAAGAGATGCTGTAAACTCTTGGGATGTGGGAGGCAGATGCTTCATGAAGCTGATGTTCTATTGATTTTGTCTTTTTAATAGGTATAAATTTCCATACTGCTGTCTTATGAACTGTACTTACAAAGTTATCATTACAGGAACTTCTAAAAACACCCAGACAATGACAGTTGTGGATATAGGATTTATGAGACTAAATTTTGAGATGTCTTGTCTTATCTAAGAAACAGTCTGATTTGCTATTGGAGTTGGACAGTATTCCAACCTTATCTTGTTATCTTTCTTTCCAGGATATTTTAAATAAATTAAAGGGCTTGCATCCTTTACCAGGCCTGATACTGGAATGGAGAAGAATCAGTAATGCTATTACCAAGGTGGTCTTCCCTCTGCAGCGGGAAAAGCACCTGAACCCCCTTCTCAGAATGGAGAGGATCTACCCGGTGTCACAGTCACACACGGCTACAGGTGAGGAGAAGCATGAGCTATGAGTTGTCCGGTTGTGAAAGGAAAGATTTTCATATGTAATGTCTGCTTGTGATGACCTGGAGACCCAGATTTGCAAACCTGTGAAGATCTACTGCACTTAGAAATTCCTCAGTACCGCCACACACAGGCAGACAGCACCTAGGTCCTAGGAAGCACAACTGGAGCGAGTCTGAAAGAATGCTTTCTTTGGCACAGGATTCGGTATTTGAGTCTGTATTTGACTTGGTGTCCTTAGCTAACTTGATTAAACCTTCACTTCTAGATGGGTCTCTGTAGGCCCAGGGATATTGGTATTGTCAACTCTCTCATTTTACACAAATGGAAAAGAAAGGTGTAGGATTTTCTGGATCTCACATGGATGTCTTGGAATAGAGACAAGTGTGACACAAAGAAAAATTGCTAATTTTCTAGGCAGTTACTTGTCAAACATGATGTTCATGGGAAGAGAGGGCAGTTTAACACATGCACAGAGGAGGTGTTTAGATGGGTGGAGTCTGAAAGCAGAAATGAAGAGTTGAATTCTGCTGTTGAGAACTGAGACAAGGTCTGCACCATATCAGTTTCTCAGAGCTCTCTTGTATAAAAGAACTTCCTGCATCCCTGGCTGTGTTGTTTATAGAGGACAAATACTGCTGGACACTGTTGTCTTGTGTCTGGCTGTAGTTCTTTTTCTGAATAACTTTCTCTTTGCCTTTGTCCCTAACAAGCTCATGTCTTGTTTCTTCCTAGCCATCTCTTGCCTTGTTGATATTTAAGTTTCACTTTGGAACATTTGTTAATATTAGAAGCTAAATGAAATACTTAATGTATATTAGTTATTTTTTCTGTGTCTATGATGAAATGCCATGACCCAGTGCAACTGAAGGACGAAAGGCTTAATTTGCCTTAAGGTTCTAGGGGGAATAGAGTCCATCAGAGCAGCAAAGGCATGGCATGACCGCAGGGACAGAAAACACATTCTATTTCATCTCTACAAAGGAAACAGAGGGAGCAAGCAGGAAGCTGGGGTGAGGCTGTAAACCCCCAAAGCCTGCCCTAGGATGTACTTTCTCCAGCAAGGCTACACCTTCTAAAAGTTCCATAACCTCCTCAAACAGCACCACCAACCAGGGACCAAGTGTTCAATGCTTGAGCCCGTGTGGGACATTTATCATTCACATGGCCACATGTTGCCCAAACAACATCAGCTTAAGTGTTTCAGAGGGTTACATACCTATTTGGTACTTGTCAACTCTACTGTATTTTTACTTTAGAAATAGAATATTTAATGAGCCTTTTTGTTGGCCACTAACTCAATTAATTGTCCTGTGCAGTGTGCTAAGGAGGGGAAACTTGGTTGCTACACAAAGCAAGAGCATTTTTTTCTCCAAACACCACTTTGGGGACTCGTTATCGCCCTTGCTTTGTGATAGTCTTCATGGAAATGGACTCTTAGCAGTCACTACATATAATTTCACCTTCTAATGAAATAAATATTTTAAATGGCTTGGACATTATTTTCCTAAGTAAACTCCTTGAGATCTTTGTTACTTAGCTTGTAGCAAGCAAGTAAGAGTTTAATTCTTGGTAGCTTTAACATAATTTTCATTTAATGGCTCGTTTCATGTCACAAAGCAGAAGGAGGCAAAGTCTCACCTCCTCAGCACACTGCACAGGACGATTAGTTGAGTTAGTGGCCAACAAAAAGGAAGGTCAAAATAAATGACAAAGCATGAGTAAACATCAATGAAAATAAATTCTAATCATGAAATCATGATCAGCAAAACTTCTATTTCTGTATTATTGACTATTATACCAATTATAAAGGCTCATTAAATATTATATTTCATATCTGTTTCTAGTTTCCCAGTGTGTCAGTGTTGCTGACTCTTGAATAATGGTGCTAAGGTGAGGCTGCCTCTCATTGCAGTAGATCTATCACTGTCCCAGTTGTCCTGGTCAGTGTCCACCTGCTCCGTCCCAGGTGCTGTGTCCTGTGCCCTGACCCCAGCTGCCCGGCATTAGCAGCTTTGCTTGGCCAGTGTGTCTGCTCCTGTCACCTGCTCCCTTGCTCATTCTGTGATAGGCCTAGATAGCTCGGTATACCAGGGTGTTCCTGTCAATCCATTGTTTCTAGAGACCTAGCTGAGTGAAGTGCACACTGTTGTAGCTGATTACTTTCAGAAGGACCTTTTTTAAAATTTTTAATTTTTTTATTAGATATTTTCTTCATTTACATTTCAAATGCTATCCCCCAAGCCTCCTATACCCTCCCCCTGCCCTGCTTCTCAACCCACCCACTTCTGCTTCCTGGCCCTGGCATTCCCCTGTACTGGGGCATATAATCTTCGCAAGACCAAGGGCCTCTCCTCCCATTGATGGCCAACTAGGCCATCCTCTACTACATATGCAACTAGAGACACAGCTCTGGGGGTACTGGTTGGTTCATATTGTTGATCCTCCTATAGGGTTGCAGACCCCTTTGGTTCCTTGGGTACTTTCTCTAGTTCCTTCATTAGGGGCCCTGTGTTTCATCCAAGACTGTGAGCATCCACTTCTGTATTTGCCAGGCACTGGCATAGCCTCACAACAGAGAGCTATGTCAGGGTCCTGTCAGCAAAATCTTTCTGGCATATGCAATAGTTTCTGTGTTTGGTGGTTGTATATGGGATGGATCCCTGGATGGGGCAGTCTCTGGATGGTCCTTCCTTCCATTCAGCTCCGAACTTTGTCTCTGTAACTCCTTCCATGGGTATTTTGTTCCCCATTTTAAGAAGGAGCGAAGTATCCACACTTTGGTCTTCCTTCTTCTTGAGTTTCATGTGTTTTGCAAATTGTATCTTGCATATCCTAAGTTTCTGGGCTAATATCTGCTTATCAGTGAGTACATATCATGTGAGTTCTTTTGTGATTGGGTTACCTAACTCAGGATGGTATCCTTCAGATCCAACCATTTGCCTAAGAATTTCATGAATTCATTGTTTTTAATAGCTGAGTAGTACTCCATTGTGTAAATGTACCACATTTTCTGTATCCATTCCTCTGTTGAGGGACATCTGGGTTTTTTCCAGCTTCTGATTATTATAAATAAGGCTGGAAAGTGGAAGATAGTGGAGCTTGTGTCCTTATTACATGTTGGAGCATCTTCTGGGTATATGCCTAGGTGTGGTATTGCTGGATCTTCCGGTAGTACTCTAGGACCTGTGCTTACTATTAATCTGTGAAAATGCAGAAAACTTGAAATATAATCTTAGCCTAGCATTGTTGAGTATGCTTTTAAGATCTTTTTATTACATTTATTTATTGTTAGTGTGTGCATTTGCATTCATTTGCTCTATGTCACTTTTGTAGGAGTAAGCAGACAACTGTTAGAGTCAGTTGTCTCCTACTGTGTGGAATCTGGAGATTTGCCTTGAGTTGTCAGGCTAGAAAGCCAAGTGTTTTACCCATTGAACCATCCTGCCAGCCCCAGTTGGATTGACAAAAGATCATTCTGAGCTACAAAAGCTATCAATTGGTGATTGTCAGGTTTATTTTTCTAATTGTTTTTCTTCTTGATTTTTAGGACGGATAACCTTTACAGAACCCAATATCCAGAATGTGCCAAGAGATTTTGAGATTAAAATGCCAACACTAGTAAGGGAGAGCCCACCTTCTCAAGCTCCAAAAGGCCGGTTCCCAATGGCAATGTAAGTTTCATTTCTCTATATTGACATTATTCTTTCGAGAGTGTGATGGCTCTAAAGACCCTATTGTATAAAACTGTGCAGTGGTTTATATTCCAGACAGACCATTTTGGTTCTAGATGTCATCCATTTCAAATCCTGTGATGGATGAAGCTGGTTGATGGTAATGACAGCAGACTTGCCCTAGAGTTAATGCTAGAGTTAACCATGGTGTGATTTGCCAAATATGGAAGTGCAGTGGCTAGCCATGTCAACAGTGTCCCTTGCCCCCACATACACTTAATAAGAGGAAGCGACTAGATAGTTTACATTAGGTCTGGTTAGAGGTTTGTGCAGTTAAGTGGGGTTGAGGTGTCTCACAAGCAGTTTATGGGGCGGTGCTTACAGAAGTAGCTCCATGTTTTACTGAGTGTTTGCTAACAGGGCTCTAATGTCTTACACTTTGGGGTGGGTTTCAGGTTAGTTGTTTAGGTTTCTTTGATAGGAATACTTTTTTTATTATAAATCAGACCTAGCATGGATCTGAGACTTGTAATGTTCTAGCTGATGATTTTATTTGTACTACAGAGGACAAGATAAGAAGGTTTATGGCCTGCACCCCGGGCACAGAACACAGATGGAAGAGAAGGCCTCAGATAGAGGGGTGCCATTTTCAGTGAGCATGCGCCATGCCTTTGTGCCTTTCCCAGGTAAGGGGCTCCTCGTTGCTATGGGTTGTTTGTAGGCACTGAGAAGTCCTGAATTGTGAGTAGGATTTACAGCTGTGCATTATGCTCTTCATCTCTCCTGTGCTTGATGCTGTGCCTGCCCCAGTACCACTGTGGTATATCTCAGTAGTAAGTACTGTGTGCTAATGCTGTGTAAGCCTCTGCAAAATGTAGCTGACTCTGCCCATCCTCCTTTGCCTTTGCTTCTGTGTGGGGCCTCACTGGTGAGGAAGTGTCTTTCCTTGCTTGCCTCCACTGACTTGGAATAGCAGGTGAGAGTTCCTGTCTGATTTCTTTGCTCCTGTGGTTCTAATCATGTCTGCCTGCTTCCTACTGCATGAGTAGGAAGTTTGCCAGGCAAACTTCAGCCTTAAGTCCTTCACTTGTTTGTCATCAAAATACCTGGAGGTTGTAACCCAGCTCCTTAATTACCCTACGATTACTGTGCCCATTTCTCTTTACCAGTGGGTAGTCTAGGTAAATAAAATTGTTACAAGTTCTGTCAGAAGCTACCTTCCATAATGAACTCACAATCTGATGAGGTAACTTTGTTGACAGCTTTGCTTGGTAAGTGTGAACTATCAGCCTACAAAGTCCAGTCTAACCCAAGGAAGCCTCGGCGCTGCGTGGTGCAAGGGATCTTCCCAGTGAGGACAGAGCATGGCTGCATTTAAAAGCCATGTTGCTCAATAGCAATTTAGTGTGAAGCATGCTCATGATTTGAAGTTTCCTAGCTGCCACATTGTACAGATTCCCCAAGTTCCAGTATTTGAAAATTCTCACCAGATCCTACAGAGCACAGATGGCCTTTGACAAAGCAGGTTCATCTTTTTAGAAGGATTGCTTTGAAGGATAAACTTGTTTGCAACCCACATTAGTGGCAAAGGGATTCCTGTGTGTGTTCTGGTGCTCATTTGATGTACAACTTTTTTCTGAATTATTGCTATTTCTACTTGCTTACCTCATAGGCCCAAGCTATAGTATCAGTTTCCTCAGATCAGAGGGAACACCCCATCCTGCAGGGTTTGCAGAGGTGCTAGCATTCAGACACCACAGCTATTCACCTCATCACCTCCTTCCTCAGTGATAATTCTTCATTGTTGTTTATTTCATTAAATAATTATTATAGATTTGCCAGGATTTCTTTTGCAGGTGTACATAGCTTTGGCTATGTGCGCTCTTGACTTTTACCTGAGAGTTCTCATTCTGTATATACTTCTATGTTTGGGCTTTTCACCTAACATTTTTATATTAAAGGCTTGTGCTTATCAGTAAGAAATGGGAGTAGATGGACCTGGTGGTACACACTTTCAATCCTAGCAGAGGCAGGCAGATCTGTGAGTTCTAGGCCAACCATAGCTACACAGTGAGTCCTTGTCTCAAAATAAAATAAGAAGTGGGACTATAACCCAGTTTAACCTGTGTATGCTCAGTTTGCACCATAGTTCTATCAGTTTGTTTGCTGAGTCACAGATTACAATCAGCCCAATTGTGTCAGGGTGATTGCTGCCGATGGGCAAAAGGCTGACCTTTTGCTTCTCAGGAGTAGCATCTGAGTGTGCCTTGCACACTTACCTGAGTATCTTGGGAAGAATTCTGGATGCTGCCATTTTAAGTGAAGAAATTTATTACTGACTATAGGTGTAATTTCCAGTCCTCTTATTGTAGTGAAATTCAGTGTTTTTATTGTACTTGAGGCTCTTCTGTCTGTTATTTCAGTGAACTTATGTATAAAGTCTGTCATGGATTTTTAGCAACCACTCATCCTGTGTAGTAGCAGCTAAAATATCTTTTCCTACTTTGATCATAACCTTTGTTTTTTGTGTTGGAAGTTTTCTTATTAAGCTCTTTGCAGTCCAAAGAAGCTTGTCTTATTCCCTTAGTTCTTTTCTTCTCCTACTGCTAACTTGATTTTTTCACTGAATATATTTGATATTGTTGAACCAAAGCACACTTAACATACACTTACTGCACACCACTTTGTCCATTACTTATTTGTTCAATAGACATTTCTCTTTTTTAGAGATATAAAGTATATTTTATTATTTGTCCCAACTGCACTTTACCCTCCCTCCCTTCTTCCAGTCTCTTCCCCCAATCTCTCTTTCCTTCAGATCCATCCCCCTCCACCTCCCCACAGAAAAGAGCAGCCTCCTAGGGACATAAGCCAAACATACCATAAGAAGTTACAATAAGACCAGACACGTATTATTCCCCCATCATGGCTGGATGAGGCAACTCAATGTGAGGAAAAGGAGACACAAAGGCAGGCAAGAGTCAGAGACACCCCCACTCCCACTATTAGGAGTCCTGCAAGAACACCAGGCTATACAACCATAACATGCAGAGGACCTAGGTCAGACATGGCCTCCTGACCTCTGTGAGCCTGCTTGAGTCCCAGTCACCAACAGCCATCTCTCATGGGTATGATCTACGAGAAGTTTTCTGTTATCCTGTTGTGTATATATTTTCAGTAGTATAAAGGGAAATTTAAGTCTCTTACCATAAGGAGCAGGAGAAGCATGAGAGAACTGTTGTAGATTGTATGCTAGGTGCTGTGGGAATACTAAGCAAGGCACCCACTGTCAAAGGACAGATACTAGATGTGGCTTCATATGTGGGAACTAAAGGGGGCTTGGGAATGAGGGGGGAGGGAGGATAGGCCACATCCAGCCAGAGTTTCTCTTATGCTCTGGGCAGGCAGATGCAGGAGGGCTGCCAGATGCTTTCCACTCAGCCCCGGGTGGGCATCTAAGCCACTGACCCCACTGGATGGGGGTGGACAAGGGGTAGTTCCTGACTGGGGTCCCGGAGAGATACCCTGAAGTCCCGGGGTTATGTGGGGGGAGGGCTTAGGGAGAGTGGTTCCCACACAGGTGAGAGTCTGTGCAACGGGCCTTGAACAGACAGTCTATGGTTTTAGAGCTTTATTATATATAGAAAGGCAGGGGGAAAGAGAGAAGGTGAAAAGAGAGAGAGAGAGACCGGCCATGTCCAAGAGGAGAGAAAGGGGAAAAGGAGGGAGGGAGAGAGAGAGAGAGAGAGAGAGAGAGAGAGAGAGAGAGAGAGAGAGAGAGAGAGAGAAGAAAGGCTAGAGAGTAAAAGGGAGAATGAGGAGAAAGGAAGAGAGGAGAGTAAGGAGAGGAGAGAGGAGAGTAAGAGCAAGAGAGTGAGAGAGTGAGGTGGGGCCAAACAGCCCTTTTTATGGTATGCTGCTGTTTACTGTTGCTAGGTAACTGGGGAGGAGTTTAGCCTGAAGGTCAGAAGCTTGGGACTTTGACTATGTGACTACTAACCATGCTTCTCCTGTGGGGGTTGTGGGGGCGGTAACTTTGACAGGAGCCAGAGTTTCCAGGATACATGAGAGAATTCCTTCCATCCTATGTAGGTGAATTATCACCACCAGGTCCCAGGGTTCAGACCTCAGCTCGACTGGAAACCACACTGTCTATGTTTAGCCCAATACCCCACATTCATATATATTACAGACAAGTGAAAACTTAAAAACCTAATGCACAGAAACAAACTTTATTGAACTTGAAGTAAGGCTTTAACTTTGAACACCAACCTTACAATTATACAGCTGCATATCTGCCATCTTGCTCACTTGCAGTGTGAGCTGTACTAGCTTTTAAAGGAGTGTGCTTTTCAGGTGGGCTGATCCTGGCTGCCGACTACTCTCAGCTTGAACTGAGGATCCTGGCTCACTTGTCTCGTGACTGTCGTCTCATTCAAGTCTTAAATACGGGAGCGGATGTGTTCAGGAGCATTGCTGCCGAGTGGAAGATGATTGAGCCTGATGCTGTTGGTGACGATCTGAGGCAGCACGCAAAGCAGGTGAACCTAGTGCACGAGCCTCAGATAACAGAAAGAATTAATTAAATGCTCACAACAATTTCATTTGAAGGTAGTCTCTAATGGTTTTGAAAATAGAATTGGATTGCAATGGATGACAGAGCTTTGAGCTGTTCAGCGGCTATCTTGCACTTTTACATTGGGTCATTGTTAGTCACAGACATGACAAATGTCAAGTTACTGTTTCCTAGCTAGAGTAATACCAACCTAACATTTCCCATCCGCACACCCTGTGGGAAGTCAGATGGCATTTTCTAGAGACCTTCTCCAGGTTCTCATCCCAGACTTAGCTGGTGGGAGATGCTTCCTCTCTCCAGTGCAGCTCAGCTCAGCACCAACACCTGTCCCCATCCCTGTTGAAAGAGCTAGCTCTGCTCCTCCTCTCCTGAATCTGCATTTACCAAGAGTCAAACCCTTAGTAACTAACCCTTATAACCCACTCTTTTTTCATATGTAAAGACAAAGTTTATTACTGCTATTGTTGCCCATGAAAAATGAATGAATAATTAAAATTTGTTATGTGAGTACATTTGAATACAATGCAACTCTAAAGAAAAGATGATGTTAAAAACTTGGAGGAAAATATAAAGGACATATAATATATAATATTAATGAGGCCACACAATCTCTGAAAGAAAAACATGCATATTTACTCTGATATGTGGAGTCTAGTAAAATATATATGTATATAAATATGTTAATAAATGTACATATGAGTACTGAACATATAGGAAAAGAACAAAAGTGATAAATATAAGGAGATGAGGAAATATTGAATGCCAGTGATTGTAACAAAATGGAATATAAGATAATTACTAGTATAACCCACTCTTGAGACAGGTGTCATTTATATCCCTGTTTTATAGAAGATAGAGCAGACATAATGTTAGATATTTGTTTACACATATTTGAGTGGTGGAGTCAGGAGAAGTAGGGAACATCAGTTAGTATATCTGACTTCTGAATCTAGTTTTCCAGGGGGATGTTGTCTGTGTTCATCAGTGCTGGCCTGATGCGGCCGTGAGCATGCTCAAACAGTGTGTGCTCTGTCTCAATATGCACCAAGTGATCCAATCCCCAAGTTTTGTGGAGATTTCAGGCCACACTAAACTAAAGCAGACAAGTACACTTGGAATCACAACAAAATAGTTTTAAAAGTCAGAAGGAAGAATAAATAGAGGTTTAAAGTAAAAAAAGCTCTTGGCCTGGTGTGATGACACACACTATCATGCCCCAGGGCACAGGCAGGCATGATGGAGGTGGCCTCTGCAGAGTCCTGAATTCAAGGTCAGTCTGATCTGCATAGCAAGTCAGGCCAGCCACAACTTCACAGTAAGATCCTATCTTAAAACAAAATTTAAAAATACTACAAAATACTTAAGAGGATGGGGTTCCCCTAGTGTGTCACATTAAAAGTTTTTAGTATTTTGACAGCATTTCATCTGATAAACAAGTTATCCTTTTTGTTGTTGTTTGGTTGGTTTTTATTATTGTTTTGTTTTGTTTTGAGACAGGTTTTCTCAGTTGATCTGGCTGACCTGGTTACTCTGTAGATCCAGTTGGCCTCGAATTTAGAGATCTGCTTGCCTGACTAAAAGACCACCACCCCCCAGCAGAAAGTTCTCTTTTCATATTTTATTCACCATTCATATGGAGTTTGTATTGTGTCAGTTTCCTAAATACCCACAAGTCATTACTTTTTATTGCCAACAGTCTCGTAATACAAATCTCCATGTTTTGGATGAAAGCATTTAGTTATAAAAAGATCAGGTGGCTGTGGCAAGATCATGCATGAATCCAGGCAGGGCCTGCTATAACTGTATAGCTCCCAAAGTTTACTTCCAAGGTTTTGTTTAATACTTTAAAAAAAAAAGATTTATTTATTTATTTTATGTATATGAGCACACTGTCACTGATATACCAGAAAAGGCATCGGATCCAATTACAGATGGTTGTAAGTCACCATGTGGTTGTTGGGAATTAAACTCATGACCTCTCAAAGAGCAGCCAGTGCTCTTAACTCCTGAGCTATCTCGCCTCTGCCTTCTTCAGCAAATTCTACTGGCTTGTTTAATACTTAATCCAGATGAATTTTGCATTTGTGGGATGTTAGACTTTAGGTAGCTCTAAGTTGAAGATATTTCTTTCTAGAAAAGTTTCCCCTATTCTCAAACTGTTTGCTCCTGTCTTACCAGTGGGCAAGGACAGGAATATTTGCAAAACTTTCTTTTCAGACTTCTAGGCATCTCCTTAGCAGACACCACTGAGATACCCTGGAGAATAAAACTTGCTCTAATGGCTGGTGGAAACACAGAAATCAATCTTCCTACTTTGACTGCTCTCACTCTTTATATTGTTACACACACGTGCAAAGTAATGCTCAAAGGCAGACCAGATGTTTGCTGGGCAACAGCTTCTGTGGGTCCAACCCACTAATTATTTCTTTGTTTCACTGTGAAGTAAAAAGTTTACCAAGGTATCAATTCTAATGAATACTGTATTCTTAAGTTTCATATGGTTGTGACCTTCAATCTACTGAGCATAATGCCTCCCTTTTAGATTTGCTATGGAATTATATATGGAATGGGAGCTAAATCTTTAGGAGAGCAGATGGGCATTAAAGAAAATGATGCTGCTTCCTACATTGACTCTTTCAAGTCCAGATATAAAGGTAAGAAAGTTAAGGGCCTTGTAGCTGCTCACCACATTAATTAAATTCATACCACAGAAATTTATTAAATAGTAATTAATCAGAAGTTTTACCAGGAATTATTGAGGACAAGTAGCATGCAGCTTACTGTCATTATTTGGTGAGATCAGCTTGTGTAAATAAAGGCAGAGCCAGACGTAAGCAGGCACACTTGCTATCTGTGCTGCACACTGTAGGTGAGGTTTAGATCGCTTTAGATTGACAGTAAAACATTTATTATTTGTGGTAGAAACTCTGAGTGACTGTTATGATAGAGCAGTTTACATACTTTAAATTTTCTCTTCTTTTAAAGGCTTATCAAAGTATAATTTATATACAATTAAAGTCCACTGTTTTCATATACATACTTCTGTGAAGTTTGACAGCTGCATGTAGTCAGATATTCTGTGCTTCAGCCAAGATATAGAAGATGGGGGAAAGGGGAGGTTTGGGGGAGGAGAGAAGTGGGGGAAAAGCTGCGGTTGGTATGTAATATGTGAAAAAAATGAATGAGAAAAGGGGCCAATCAGTAGTCCCTTGAAAAAGCCTGTGCTGCTGAGAGGCTTGTATTGTTTTGTTTTTTCTTTGCAAGAATGAAGTCATAGTACTCAGAAAGCCACTGGCCATGTATCAAAAGTACTGTCAGGAAGAAAGGCAGAATGGATCTATGCAGAAGTGAGAGGCTCTGGGATGAAGCTACTGAGCTTTGTAGATAACTCACCATATTTGAAACAGTCGTGGGCCTTGTAGAAGGAACACTAAACAGGAGACCTAATTCATGTTCTCACAGAGCTTCAGTTCTCCTTAACATACCTGGCAGAGAGCAGCCGGTAGGAAGGAGAATGTATTTATTTCTCACCTTGTCAGGTCTTCCAAGCAAAGTGTCTGCTCTAGTTTGTGGATTGACCCCTGTCCTTGATGTGGAGGAGAAGGGGAAAGCATCTAGAAGTAGTATTGATCCTCTGAGAGCCACACAGTCTTCAGTGGACACTGCTCACTGATAGAGGATTGAACTTCCTATGGCTGAAAGCAGGCAGTTCACGCTTAACTGGAGTTACTGTTGGATTGAGATATTGTAGGTGCCTTTTTTTTTTTTAACCACCCCATGTTTCTGATTTTTTTCCCTGAAATTTGAGTAAAAATTGCCTTAATTCTTGCAAGGATAGAAGACTGTTGAAAATAATTAAAAGTGATTAGAATCACACCAAGTCGTAGGTAATCCAGTGAGGGTTTTTTCAGCTGCCGCCTACTTTCTGCAAGCTCTATGTCGCTGTGTGGGTTTGGGGTTGTGCATATTCTGAGGCATTTGATAGATGATGTTCCCCACCCCCCACCCCCCAAACTTGGAGTTGAAATTTAAGAAGTAGGAGTATGACAGAAAAATGGTGAGAGGGAAAGAGGTGGTGGGAACCCCACATTCAGGAGCACATAGACATGACCTCCAGAGGTTAGAATGGAGATGAATGCAGATGATCTAGTCATGACACTGTGTGACAGGAGGAGCAAGGGCTGCTGTGAGTCAGGGAACAAGAACAAAGGAAAACCGGGAGGCACTGTGGGATTTTGTTGTATTTGTATACAATGATACACAGGAAGATTTTGGTTATAACTGTTTTTGTATTTTCTTTTAGGGATTAATCATTTCATGAGGGACACAGTGAAGAACTGTAGAAAAAATGGATTTGTTGAGACAATTTTGGGAAGACGTAGATATTTGCCAGGAATCAAAGACGACAATCCTTATCATAAAGCACACGTATGTTGAAAATTTTCTGAGTTTTAACATTTCAATGACATTTAATATTCAAAAAAGACTGTAATGTTCCTTTAAGGAACTCTTCATAATTAGATCTTTGAATAAACAAAGTTAGCCATTGGTTTTATAAAGGACTGTTGGAGTGATGACAAACAGCTGGTCACTTAATACTTCAGTGTGATATTTATTAGTTTTGGTGACTGGTTGTAAGTAAATACTTTTCTTTCCAGGGCTGGGGTTGAACTTTTGGTCATAGTCGTAATAGGCAAGCACTTTAATGCTGAAGTATATTCCCATCTTCATCCCTGTTTGTCCTCCTTCCCTCCTACAACTCTCAGAGAGAGCCTAAGTTGCCCAGGCTCACCCTTATAATACAGGAAAGCCTTAAAATTGGGATGCTCCTGCCTCAGCCTCCTGTATATCTGAGACTGGAGACCTGCACTGCCATGCTCAGCACCAACTCCACTGCTTTCCACTTCCTGCTTTCTCATGTCACACATTTGCTAACATTTTCCCATTGTTAGACTTGCATACTCTTAGTTCTACTTATTCTTTTTACTGTTTTAAATTATTACAGTCTTGTTATTAGTGTTCTACTTAACAAGTTGCTGTGACTGCTATCTGTTCCCCAGCTTAGACTCTGCCAGTCCCCCACTGCCTCTGCCACCACCAACTATCCTACCTTGTGTCACTGTCACCACCATCTTATCTGGTTTCTTTTCTTTCCTACCAACCTCTCCACAAGATTTAGTCTCTTAAGGACAAAGACCATATCTCTTCCCTTTTGTATCTCCACTGTTGTCAAAGAAAGCAGGTTCTAGATGTTAGGAAGCCCAGGAGTGTGGTGCAGATATCTGCTGAATCTCGTTTGAGAGCCTTCTTCAAGAAACAAGACATGGTGGAGGGTCTTACATGACAGGACCAAGCAATCATGTTAGCTGGGCCTTTTGTTTTCATTAATTTTATGTAAAACAAACAAACAAACAAACAAACAAACAGCATTTATATTGCCTTGACTCCTTGTCCTAGTTAATTTTTGATGACTGTCATGCATTGCATATGAAAGATCAAGGAAGTAATTTGAGTTTTTATGATGCTACTTTTATTCAGAGAGAGTTTATGTTGCTTTTTTTTTTCCAAGAGACTATAATGATCAGAAATATGGAATTACTTGGATGCTATTCCAGGTACAGAAGTGTTTTGAAGCAAGACTGTTAAAACCAGATTATTTTTCGTGTGTGTGTGTGTGTGCGCATATAAACTGCATGCATAGAGTTGACTTTTCTCTGTAATCTGATGGTGTACCAAGTCTTTGTCTACTAGTTGGTTCCTGATCCCAGATATGTTTCCTCAAGATCTTGTGATCTTGTCAGCTTTCTACAACCTACAGATACATTCTAAGTTCAGTCAGCTAAAAAGGATCCTTAACTGAACGTTGAAGATTTTTAAATCAAAGCAATCCAATCTTATGCATAGTCTACTCTCATATGGGTGGCCCAGAAGGTAGGGCTGCAGATTGTTATTTGTAGGATGATGCCTACCTGCCGATGTCCTGGGTCACATTTCAAACTTCTGGTGCACATATGACAACTGATCTGTGGATACTGAGGGCAAATTGAGACCATCTTGAGACCTATCATTAAGTACCTGTAATTGTCATTTATAGGCTGAACGTCAGGCCATCAACACAACAGTCCAGGGATCAGCTGCTGATATAGTCAAAATAGCCACAGTTAATATTCAGAAGCAATTAGAGACCTTCCGTTCAACCTTCAAATCCCACGGTCATCGGGAAAGTATGCTCCAGAATGACCGAACAGGTTTGTCTATATAGCAGTGAGGTGCTTGGTAGATCTAATATGGTGAAAATGATTGCATCTGAAAGGTGGGTGTGGGGAGGGCATATTTTATATTTCATTTCTAAAGATCTTAAAATATTTTGGTACCAGATGTCTTTATACACTTGGAAATTATTAATGATACCAAAGAATTATTATTTATATAGATTATATATGCTATAGTTACCACATTGGAAATTAAAGAATTTTTAGGCTTGGTTTAACATTTTAAGACAATAATAAAAATAAAAAAGGGGGCGCTGAAGAGATGGATCAGAGGTTAAAAGTGCATACTACTCTTGCACAGGACTTGGCTTCTGTTCCCAGCACCCACATCAAAAGGCTCCCAGTGGCTTGTAACTCCAGCTCCAAGGGAGCCAACACCTCTGCCCTCCTTAGGCACCTGTACCCACATACACACACCCACACCTGTACACACATCAGCACACCATATTTTAACATAAGCAACACCTTTTTAATGAATGTAAATCTTTTTGGAACAGAAGAAAATTAGTCCCAAGTCAATTTATTTTGTATTTCTCTGTAAGTCTCTTTGATGTCTGACTTATAAAACGATGGATTCCTGCCATTTTGTATTGCATATCTGTTAATCTGTGAGAGGTGATCAAAAATGCACACCCAGCACAAGCATCTGTAGTGCTGTTAGGAGTTTGACTTTGCACATGCAGGGATCCTCTGTGGCTCAATACATTGACTGTACCTGAAGTAGTGCCCGGGCCCCATGCCTCTCAGAGTGAAAGATCCTTAGAGAGACAGGTTAGAGAAGTTTCAGAAGCTTCATATCTTGTTTACTTCCTTCTTTCTGCAATGAAGTTATTGGGTATTTGAGTTTGCCTGCTAGGCAGCAGCCAGTATTTTTTTGATTGTTCCAAGACCTGTGTGTTTTAAAATGTTAAGGAATCTTAAGAAACTTGGAATTTTAAGAGCAAAATAAAACAAAATCTACTTCCCTCTAGTCTGATGGCATGCTGCTCAGGTTTGCTCTCTTTCTTGGAGCAGGATTGTTGCCCAAGAGGAAACTTAAAGGGATGTTTTGTCCCATGAGAGGAGGATTCTTCATCCTTCAACTTCACGACGAGCTTTTATATGAAGTGGCAGAAGAGGATGTTGTTCAGGTATGTTGTTCAGTCTACTATGTAGGCAGCAGATGGTGGGGGTCAGAATGACCGGTTCTTTGCCATGTACGATGTATTGGACCCTCTCTACCACAGGCTGGCTGCATAAACGTTGAATCCCTATGGGGAGAAAAGCCAAGCATGCTCAATTTCACACTGAAAGTAAGGGGATGCTTGATGCAGACACGTTTGTCTGAGGTTTCCAAGTTCTGAACTTCTCATCAGTGCAGGGCAGTCTGAATGCCTGGCTCATTTCTGATTGTGTTTAAACACAATGTAGAGCAGCAGTCTGGTTTATCTTTCTCTGTGGGTGAGCTGGGGAACAGCCTTTGATTGGAAGGAGTTTATTAACCTCTTTTCTTTATTTGCAGGTGGCTCAGATTGTCAAGAATGAAATGGAATGTGCTATAAAACTTTCTGTGAAGCTGAAAGTGAAAGTGAAAATAGGTGCCAGCTGGGGAGAGCTGAAGGACTTTGATGTGTGATGGTACAGTTAACCAGATCCCCAGAGCAGCCTGGTAGACAGTCACTTAGAATGCATAGAGTCTGCCCTTTGACCTGCTCTTAAACAAGCAGGTCTCCAGTGGGTTTCTAATGTATACCTCAGTCCAGCCCCTGTGGTGTCACAAGGCTTTGAGGGGAGATTTATTAGTTATCCTCACTCTCAAAGAGTATCTATGAATTTGCCTTTCATAATTTATTGGAGTGTTAAACAGTCTCAGAATGTATGCTTGAAAAATGCACTTAGCACTTTGGGTTCTCAACTGTGTAGAATGTGAAGGAGTGGAGCTGCTGCCTCAGGGCCATTTTTATTCCTGTCAAGGACTCCAGCACTCATAATGTAATCCCCCAAGAGCCACGGGCAGTGCTCAGCTCCAGTCATTAGAGTTATGCAGTTTGTGTGATCTTTTTCTACAGTAAAAACTTCTGAAGTAGAATTTTAAAATCTCAAATTGAAAATCTATAAGACAGTAAGCTGTGTGAAAGGCATCTAGAATGAGTTTTCATGAACTGTTGCCGCTTGTTCTTCTCATCGGCGGTCCAACAAGGAAGGATTTAGAGCACTCTTAAAATGAGCTGTTCCCCATAAGAAGTGTCTGTCAGCTTAGACATTGATTGCACTTGAACCTAACACTGCCAGGCCAGGAAAACGCCCCTTTGCTAGCTAGCCCCTTAGTGCCTGTATTTGTGGTATGATATGAAGAGAATTCTCAGGCTTAAAACATTGGATTTCTTTACTCATAACTAATATATCTTTTTGCTGTTCAAATAAATTTATGGGAATTTATATTAATGTTTTTAATTTTTAAAAATCTATTTGGTCGAAGAGTATCAGAAACCTTTGTACTTTATCAGAGGATTTTTTTGTGTGTGTTAATCATGATGAAAAGAGATACTTGCTTCATCAGATACAGTTGGATGGATGGGAAGGGAGAGGAAGGGGGCAGAAGATGGCCCCAAACTCTCAGTCCTGACTCCTCCATTCTTAAATGATGAATTTATAGGCATGAACTGCCACCCCTGTTTCATTATTCCTTGGGATATTATATCATATATAGACACACACACACATATATATGTATAATCAGCTATACTGTGTTTCTCAAGAAGAAAATCTGTACTGCTCTCAGTTTTCTAGTGGGTTGAAGCCAGTGAATCTATATGATTCTCCCTCCACACCTTCCTTACCACCTCCTCCAGACCTGTGCTCCAAATTCTAGACAGGGACTAATGTGTATATCCCATGTACCAGCACAGCCCACTGTGTCCACCTGACTTTATACCACCTTAGCTAACCTTAAAGCTCAGCCCAGCCCTCACGTCCTATTCTGTATACCAGCCTGATATGTCCATATGCCTATATCTCATTACAAAGTACAAATATGAGAGTCCAAGGAAGTATTCCCACCCCCAAATCCACCAGTCTTAAAGAATTCAAGACATTTAAAGAAAAAACAACTCGGCAACCTCAGAGAGAATGAGCAAAAGAGAAAAATGCCTGACAGATCTTTAAGAAAACACAAAGATAAGTTTGATTAAAATGACAAGGATAATCCAGGAGTTGAAAGCTGAATTATACTCGGCAACCCGCAGAAGCTTCTCTAACATAGACCTCATATTGAGACGCAAAAACTCAGTAGACTGAAATAAGACATTACACTCTATCTGGCCACAATACAATAATAATTAAGATCGACAGCAAACAAACCTCTGGTAAGCACACAAACTCAAAGAGTTAACTTTGCTAAATGATGAGTGGGGCAAAGAACAATGTCAATTTTTAAAATCCCAGAACTAAATGAAAACACAACAAAACCTCTGGACACATTAACATCATTCTTACAAGAGAAATTTATAGCTCTAAGTGCCTACATTAAAAATACAGAAAGAGCACAAATGAATGACTTATAAATAATGTAACTCTAAATTTGGAAATGCAGGAACAAGCAAAGCCAAAACTCAGTAGACAGCATGAAATAAAAAAAAAAAAAAGGCAGAAATTAATGAACTGGAAATAAAGAAGACAATATAAAGAATTAACAAATCTAATATCAGACTCTTTGAGAAGAAAAACAAGACTGGGGCTGGAGAGATGGCTCAGTGGTTAAGAGCACTGACTGCTCTTCCGTAGACTCTGAGTTCAAATCCCAACAACCACATGGTGGCTTACAGCCATCCGTAATGAGATCTGACAACCCTCTTCTGGGGTGTCTGAAGACAGCTACAGTCTACTTAGATATAATAATAAATAAATCTTCAGGCCAGAGCGAGTGGGGCAGACTGGAGTGAGCAGAGGTCCTGAATTCAAATTCCCAGCAACCACATGATGGCTCACAACCATGAGTACAACTACAATGTACTCATATACATAAAGAAATAAATCTTTTTTAAAAAAAGAAATAAAACAAGACTGATAGACACTTTCCTCAACTAACTGAAAGGAAGAGAACACCTAACCTAAATGAAGAGAATCACAAATGAACAGGGATCTCTAAGTCCCTTCTTCCTACTGTGGGGCATCTCATCCTGGGAGTCCAGGACCTGGGAGTCCTGGGAGTCTCTCACCTCCCAGGTCTCTGGTGCACTCTGGGGGATCCCCCCAACCTCCTATTTCCTGAGGTTGCCTGTTCACATTTCTTTCTGCAGCCCCACAGGGTTTCAGTCCTTTTCCCTTGCCCAATACCAGATCAGATTCCCCTCCCCGCCCCCACTTGCCCTTCCAAGTCCCTTCCTCCCTCCTCACTTATGATTGCTTTCTTCTCTCTCCCAAGTGGGACCGAGGCATCCTCACTTAGGCACTCCAGCTTGTTGAGCCTTTTGAATTCTGTGGACTGTATCTTGTGTTCTGTCTGAAAGAATTACAGGGATGGAAATGGAGAGGAGGCTGAGGAAAAGAAGGTCCAGTGACAGGCCCAAAATGGGATCCAGCTCAAGGGGAGGTCCCAAGGCCTGACACTATTACTGAGACTATGGAGCGCTCACAAGACAGGATCTATCATGACTGCTCTCTGAAAGACCCAACAAGCAGCTGAAAGAGTCAGATGCAGATATTTTGCACCCAACCAATGGACAGAAGCAGTTGACACCTGTTGTTGAATTAGGGAAGGCTGAAAGAAACTGAGGAGAAAGGCGATCCTATAGGAGGACCAGCAGTCTTAATTAATCTGGACCCCCGAGATCTTTCAAACACTGGACCACCAAACAGACAGCATACACCAGCTGATATGAGGCCCCAACACACATACAGTAGAGGACTTCCAGGTCTATGTTCATTCAGATATGATGCACCTAAATGGCAAGAGACTGGAGGCCCCAGGGAGTTTAGAGGTCAGATGGGGTGGAGGGTGGGAACATCCATATGGAGAGCAGTTGGGGGGTGAGAGGGGAGGGGCGGGGGATGGAATATGGTTTATAAAAAATGAATTACAAATAAAATTAAATTTAAAAAAATGAACAGGGAAATATCTCAACAAACATCAAGAATGCTTGAAAATCCTGTACTCCAAGGTGGAAAATCTAAAGGAAATGGACAAATTTCTAGATTTAGTCAAACCACCAAAATTAAACCAAGAACAGACCAACAACTTAAACAGACATATAAAGAGAGTTAAAACAGCAATATAAAGCCTTCCAACTAAAACAGATCCATGCCATTTGATTTTGATTCATAGCATAACTCTACCAGGCTGTCAAAGAGTGTCAACAGCCAACCCTTCTTAAATTATAAGGGGGCAGGGAGAACATCCCCAAGTTCTTTTTATAAAGCCAAAATTACTCTAATACCAAAATCAGGCAAAGATAACAACAAGCAGGAAAAAAGAAAACTACAGGCCAATATCCCCGATAAACATAGAATCAAAATTTCTCAATAAATAAAATATTCACAAAGCAAATAGATTATCCACCACGACCAATTTGGCTTTATGAGTGGTTCAACACATATAAGTCAATAAGTGCAATAAATCACATAAATGGACTTAAAAGACAGTCATCTCAATAGATTCAGAGAAAGCTTTTGACAAAATCCAACATACTTTCATGACAAAAGGTCTAGAGAGAGTGGTAATAGAGGTGATATATCTCAACATAATAAAGCTATATATGCGGAACTCACAGCCAATGTTATCCTAAAGAGAAAAACTTGAGGCAATCCATTGCAATCAGGAACAAGACAGGGCTTCCATTTATCCCTGTTCCTTTTCAATATTATACTTAAAGCACTAGCAGGAACGATAAGATAAGAAGAGACTAAAGGGATACAAATGGAAAAGAGACATCTCCATTTTTAGATGACTTATTACACTTAAGATATCTAAACAATTCTACCCAAAAGCTTCTAGAAAGTCAACAGTTTCAGAAAGTGTCAAGATACAGAAACTTGTCAATAGATTTTATATGCACCAAGGATAAATGCACAGTGAAATATGGACATGCTTTGCTTGCATTCATAATTGCCTATAAGAACATAGAATACCTAGGAATAAACCTAAGGCAGTGAGGACTTTACAGTGAAAACTTAAACCTCTGAAGAGATAAAGACAGTAGAAGGCAGAAAGACATCCCATGTTCATGGATTGGTAGACTTACTATTGTGAAAGTGACCACTCTGTCAAAATCATATAGAGATTCTATATAATCCAAATAAGATTCCTCATCTCATTCTACACTGAAATAGAAAAAAAAAAACCTATCCTAAAATTCATATGGACCCACCAAGGTTGAATAGCCAAAACAATCCTAAACAAATGTAACAACACTGGAGAGGCTACCATTCCAGACCTCCTTTTATAGCAGAGTCACACTAATAAAAATGGTACAGTCCTGAGAAAACCAGACTTGCAAACCAATGGAACAAAATAGAAGACCCAAACATGAGTACAAGTAGCTATAGCTGCTAATGAAGTGGAAACTTGTGGTTTCTTTGGAAAGTCGGTTATTTCTTTGCTAGGGCACACACATGAGAGGATGTTTTGCTAAAGCAGGCATGTAAAAGAATGTTGCGCTGAAGCAGACACAAGTGAAAGGATATGTGATGTTTAGAAAGAATGTAAGTATGACCCCAGACAGTGGGAGCTCAAGCAATGGTTTGCCTTGCTCCGCCTTGCTATTCTTTGCTGATAACACACATGTATTGGTTTACCTTACATTGTGTTGTTGAGCTTCACTTGTGGTGACATCATAGAGAGAAACTCACCCAAAACCATCTTGTGAGGTTCCTATGGCTTCTTGCCTCTTGCAGAGGAATTGGACCAGTTGGGGAGCTTCTAGGTTTCTTCTGGATTGCACTGACCTTGCTGATTAGTTTGTGGTGTCTGCTGAGTGGACTGGACTGCAGTTGCTAATGTGTGTTTGGTGTTTGTTAGTGGATTGGACTGAGAAAAAAAGATTGGAAATGCCCCCAAAGAACTATTTCTAAACAGGTCCACTTCCCCTGTGTCCTAAAACCTTTCTTTTCCACTACCTCTGGTGGGTGGTAAGCTAGAGGGAGGGTAAACCCTTATTAAAGTAGGTTGTAAAATTTTTATGTCTACAAGCTAATATTTGCCAAAGATGCAAAAATATGCACTGGAGAAAATACAGCATCTTTAATAAATGGTGCTGAGGGATCTAGAAGTCCACATGTAGAAGAATGAAATTAGATGTATTTCTCTTACTTCACACAAAAACTAACTCAAATGCATCAAAGACCTCAGTGTGAAGCATGACACAGTGAAAATGTTAGAAGACAACATAGACAGCACCTTTAAGATATAGGTGTAGGAAAATACTTTCTGAGTAGGAATCAATTTGCCAAAGAATAAAGGCCAACAATTTACAAGTAGGACTTCATAAAACTAAAAGCTAAAGAAACAACAAGGTGAAGAAAAAAACCTACAAAATAGAAGAGAATCTTTGCCAGCTAAATATCTGTCTGACAGAGGATTACTGGGCTTGTGATCTGAATAGAGTTCTCAAAAGAAGGAACAAAAATGGCTAAGAAATACCTTTTAAAATGCTTATTAGTAGCAATTAGGGAAATGTAAATTAAAACACCTTGGAGATTTACCCTAATCAGAATGGCAGAGATCAACAAAACAACTGACAACAAATGCTGAGGGGATGTGGGGAGTAGGGAACCCTCACTCACTGTTGGTGGGATTGCAAACTGGTCCAGCCACTCTGGAGATCCCTGTGGCGAATTCTCAAAACGCTAAAAATAAATCTAGCATATGACCCAGCTATACCACTCCTTGCCATATACCCGAATGGCTTGGCATCCTACTCCACAGATACTTGCTTAGCTGTGTTCATTACTGCTCTATTCAGTAATAGAGCAAAATAACAGAATAGTTGGGAGATGGAAACGGCCTAAATGTCCTTCAACTGATGAGTAGATAGTGCAAATGTGGTACATATACACTATAGAATACTATACAGCTGTAAATAAAAATGAAATCATGAAATTTGCAGGAGAATGGAAAGTACTTTCTTACATTAAATGAGGTGATCCAGTTCTGTAAAGACAAACATCACATGTTCTCATTTATCTGTGGCTTCTAGTTCAAATCTTCAGATGTGAATGCATAACCTGAAGTAGCCACAGAAGCCAAGGAAGTATGTGTGGGGGGTGATAAAGAGGAAATAATGGGAGTGGAGTAATTTGAACAGGGAAATATGAAAAAAACAAGGCAGTATGGTTAATTGGAGAAGGAAGAGGGGAAGTAACACTGGAATGTCTGGAAAAGTCACAAGGAATATTATCTATTTATCTAAAATTACATATAATACATAGTGTCTATGTATATACACATATTTTAAAATGAAAATATCCTATCTCAGTTGGCAATTCATTGATTTTCAACATATGAATAATGAATTTGCTGACAAATCACAAGCAATTACACACACACACACATACACACACACACTTTAAGAATAAAATACTGAAGAAATAAAAGATCTCTGAAACAGAAATTACCAAACCCTGAAGAAATAAGCTGAAGATACTAAAAGGTAGAAAATATTCCATATCCTTCGGTTGAAAGAATTAATAGTTCTTTTAGCAAAAGCCATCTATGACTTCAGTGTAGTCCTCCAAAGTACCAATGACATTCATCACAGAATTAGAACTCACTTAGAAACACAAAGACCTTAAAGAGCCAAAGCAGCCTCAAGTCATAAATCTAAAACTGTAAAGAGTAAGGTTCTCTTCCCAGGGAAGTGATGAATACAGAGACTCCTCCTGCTCACAATAAATGCTGGTTGAGTGCTCATCTCTAAACCATGCCACTATGTGTCAGGGAACCTTTGGTGGAGGGAAGGAAAGACTTAAGAGACAGCAGAAATGGAGAAAAAAAAAATGAAGCGTCTGTCATCTTCTGGGCAAGATAGAGCATTGTGATCCTAAACTCAACAGCAGTTGCGGATGCCTACACTGGAGTTGCACAAGGATGGGCCCACCAACACGTTTGGATGAAAGGGGGACTTGGGGCCCTACCCATCAATATGGAAGTATTTGCTACTGATAGAGTCAGGAAGAGGGAAAGTCAATGCCCTCAGTTTGTACCCAACTGGTCACTCCACCAGGTTCCAAAGGGTAAATCCAATCCAGTGCCACACAGATGGCTCTGCTTAAACTAAATGTGTCACAAAATAAAATGAAGTCATGAATTTAAAAGGGAATGGTAGGGATGGGGGAAGGGAACGTTGTAATGGGAAGGAGGTAACAGGGTGTGGTGTAGAGCATGACCACAAAACATCATATACGTGTATGAAATTGTCAAAGAGCAAATGAATAAAAAAAAAAGTCCAAATCTAGAAGCACTGTGGTACCTTATTTCAAGACATACCGAAGAGCTACAGTAACCAAGACAGTATGGTACTTACCTAAAAGCAGAAACACAGGCCAAGGGAATAGAATAGGAAAACAAAAAACAAATCCATGTACCTACAATTTCTGACAAAACAACACTGGGGAAAAGAGTCTCATTATTATACTCTGCCTGGCTAACTGGGTGTCTACAAACAGAATACTGAAACTTCACACCTATGGCTCTGAGAGTATCCAATGTCCTCTTCTACCCTTTGCAGATAAGAGGCATACATGTAGTACACAGACATACATACAGGACAGACATGAAATAACAATTTAAAAAATATTAGGCAGAGGAGGATTAGGGTTTCTGCCTGCCCTGGGATAACTGAGAGCTTGACTCAAAACATGAAACAAAACCAAAACAAACAAAACCCTCATGAAGTTGAGAAGGAAAAATGATGGTGGTGATAGAGGAGAAACTGGAGGGGAGGGAATTGGGACAGATTTGATCAGAACACAGTATATGCATGGATGAAATTCTCAAATAATAAAAATAATTACATGAACTATCCCAACAAGCTGAGAAATAGCACTAAGTACAAAAGACATGTGGGTGGGCAGGAAGGAAGGGAGGGAGGGAAGGAGAGAGTGAGATAACAAGACACACAAACATGTTGCATCTCTGAGATGTGTTTGGATGGAAACAGCAAACCAGTAACATTTACTTTGTCTAAATTCATGAGGTTACAGTTAGAAACATGCATCCATGGATTACTTTCCTGTTGCTGTGATAAAATACCATGACTATAGGCAACTTAAAGAAGAGAGCATTTGTTTTTGGCTCCTGCTTCCACAGTGATGAGTCTATGAAAGTAGAGTAGCAGCATGCAGCAATCAGTAGACTTGGTGGCAGGAATAGGAAGTGGAGAGTTCACATCTTGAACTGTAAAATCCAAGAGGGCCTGGAAATGATTTAAACTATGAAAGACTACAACCGCCAATCAAGACCACTGTACAAGCAGAATTATCTGTCACAACAAAAGGAGAAGAGAAACTTTCTTCAATAAAAATAGGTCAAAATTCATGACTATTATTGCAGTTCAAGCAAGTTAAGGAAACTAGTCCTTCAGACATAAATACAACAAACACAGTTGCATCTAATTTCATAAGACAAATACAACCAGATGCAAAGATGCAGATTAACCCCAACACAATAATAGTGGGTGATTTTAGGACTCTCAACTATAGACAGGTCAGCTACACCAGCAGTTCTGTGATTGTGACTCCTTTGGTGGTTGCATATCAAATACCCTGCATATCAGTTCTTTACATTACAACTCTTTTTTTTTTAAGATTTATTTATTTATTATATGTAAGTACACTGTAGCTGTCTTCAGACATTCCAGAAGAGGGCATCAGATCTTGTTACAGATGGTTGTGAGCCACCATGTGGTTGCTGGGATTTGAACTCCGGATCTTCGGAAGAGCAGTCGGGTGCTCTTACCCACTGAGCCATCTCACCAGCCCACATTACAACTCTTAACAGTACCAAAATTACAGTTACAGAGTAGCAACAAAATACTTTAGGGCTGGGGGGGGGGGAGGGTCACTACAATATGAGGAACTGGATTAAACTGGTTGCAATATTAGGAAGGTTGAAAACCATGGAACTAGACAAAACCAGAAATATCTGAGTTAAATGACTATGTGTCAAATAGACCTAACAGACATTATAGAACACAATTTCCAAACACAGAAGAAAACACATTCTTCTCAGCAGATTTAAAATAGATAATATGTTATGATAAAGAGCAAGTGTTAATATAAGATGGACGAAGATGCGAAGATGCCCAAAACTACACACTGGAGAAAAAGACAGCCTCTTCAGCAAATGGTGCTGGGGAAACTGAATGTGCACATGCAGAAGAAAAAAATTATACCCCAAACTCTCATCCTATATAAAAGGCATTTCTTGGGGCTGTAAAGATGATTCAGTCATTGAGAGCACTTGATATTTCTGGCAGAGAGCTTAAGTTTCCAGCACTAACACAATGGCTTACAACTATCCATGGGTACACACATGGGACACACACACACACACACACACATACACACACACACACACAAGTATATATATGATGTAACATAAATGAGAAAAGGAAATTTTAATAGGTCAAAGACCTTAATGTAAGTTCTGAAACTCTGAAATTGTTAAACAAAAAAGTAAGAGGAAATACTTCAAGATATAGGTGCAGACACAGATTTTACAAAGAAGAGTTTAGTCTATAGTGACTAAAAATAAGTAGGACTTTACAAAATAAAAATGTTCTCCACAGCAATGGAAACAGTTAACTCAATGGAGACACAGCCTACAGATTGGGAGAAAATCTTTTCCAGTTATACATCTTGTCTTAGTCACTGTTCTATTGCTGTGAAGTGATATCACAACCAAGGTAACTCTTGTAAAAAAGAAAGCATTTAACTGGGAGCTCATTTACAGTTTCAAAGGCTTAGTCTATTATCATTCTGGAGGGGAGCATGACAGTTTGGTACACATTCATGGCATTGGAGTAGCAGCTGAGAGCTGCATTTGACACACTTGCTCTAACAAGGGCATGCCTCCTAATCCTTCTAAACAGCTCCACTAGCTGGTGACTAAGCATTTAACTACATGAGCCTTTGGGGGCCAATCTTATTCAAACACCACACAGGTCTATTAGTCACTTTTCTATTGCCATGATAAAGCACCATAACTAGGTATCTTATAGAAGGAAGGGTTTATTTGGATGTAACGCTTTGAGAGGACACTGACTCCATCATGGCAGCGAGACATGGCAGCATGTGGCAGGCATGGAGGCAAGAACAGCTAAGAGCTCGCATCTTGAACTTCAGGTAGAAAGCATATCACAAAAACTGGGAATGGAGAGACACGTTGAAACTTCCATCCCCACAGACATAGTTTCTCCAGAAGCCACACCTCCTAAACTGTTTCAAGCAGAGCAACTTGCTGGGGACCAAGTATTCAAATGCCTGAGACTATGGGGGAAATTTTTCACTCAAACTGTGCCGACACCTACTGTGTGGCTTTTCCTGGGGAGCAAATATCTCTTTACTCCAGATAGGGAGGGCACTGATGACACCAAGAGGAATGAGTCTACCCATGTCCAACCTAGTCAATCAGCATCAGGGTTACTTACAGCAGTGTGGTTGATTCAAAGGCAGTTGCAGCATGAGAAGCCCAGCACAGGTGAACGAGGAAGGCAAAATCCTGGAGTTCCTTGAAATATTTGCAGTGGCTCAGCTGGTCAAAGCATCCTTACAACTGTTACAGCTCATACAGCCTTGAGGCTTGAGGAGGGAATCTTGGACATTACAATTTTCAGGAGCTTCCTGAGCTTGGAGATTTTACTTACTTCCTAAGCCAGGATGCAGGAGAGAAAACTTCAATTCAGAGAAATAGAACACAACACCACCCAGTGGAGGATTAATATCTAGACTACTGAGAGAATGCAAATAATTAAACTAAAAATCAATCAACTCTACCAATTAATGTACTAATGAAATGAACAGGAAGTTTTCCAAAGATTATATACCAGTACCCAACGATCATATAAAAAATGTTCAACCTCATTAGGTATTAGAAAAGTGGTAATTTAGAATAAAGCTGAAACTGTATCTCACCCAATTCAGAATAGCAGTAATTAAGAAAACAGTATCACAGGAGCAGGTTTACTCCTAGCAATAGAGAGGCAGAGGTAGTATCTCTGTGAGCTCAAGGCCATCCTGGTCTCCATATTGAGTTCTAAGCTAGCCAGAACTATACTGTTAGAGCTTGTATTAATCAAGCCAAATAATAACAAGTGTTGGTGAAGATGCTGACAGAAGGGGACTCTATACATTGCAGGTGGCCACATAAACATGTTGGTGAGCATGTAAACTGGTGTAGCCATTATGGAAACCAGTCTGGAGTTTCTCAGAAAAATAACATTAGATCTACAATATGATATATCACTCCTGGCTACCAGCAGGTTTCCAAGTCAACACATCACAGAGAGTCTTGTACATCGATGCTTATTACCACACAAGTCACAATAATGAAGCTAAGGAACCAACCTCTCCAATCAACAGCAGAGGGATGGGTAAGGAAAATGCAAGTTCTCAGTGGAATATTGTTCCAGCTATCAATGGGAATGAGGTTTTATGTGCTGCAGAGAGTAGTCAATGGTTAAGGCTGTTTACTGCTCTCAAAGAGGACCCAGGTTTGGTTCTCAACATCCACAAGATAGCTCACAACTCTCTTTAGCTCATTTCAGGGGACCTGATACCTTCTTCTGGCTTCTGTGGGTCCCTGCATGCACATGGTGCACACAGACTTACTCAAGTACACACATATAGCATATACATGAACCTAAAAATAGTTTAAAAATAAACTTTTTTTTCATTTTCAGGGAAATGAATACAAGTGGAGACAATTATATTAAGCACCTTAAACAGAAAGGCAAATGCCATATATTCTCTGATTTGTAGTTTCTAGATTTTATGTATACATAAAATCAGGTAAATATGACATGAAAAATAGAAGTAAATCTATTTAGGAGGACAAAGGAGATTAACAGGAAGGGGAAAAGGATGAAAGGAGATAGAGAATATATGTTCAACACAAACTTTATATCTGCATGAAAAGGTTCTTATATAACATATCTATGTACTGTAAATATACACAGTGAAAATTTAAAGAAAAACATTAAAAATATTTACATAATGTCTGAGTTTCCAAACAATCCACAAAGCCCTCTCCTTCAGCCACAAACAGCTATTTATTTGCTCTGGAGGACATAAGATAATGCTACTGAAGTGTAAAGTAATACAACAAATTCAAAATTTTTATTTTTATAACTTTATTTTGAAATCAGCTCAAATCTAAATAAAAGTTTCAAGAATGGTACAAAGAATCATAATCCAGTGGGAAACCACACTCGAGTTTTGATAATTGCTCCATTTATGTCATGACATCTATGGCAAAATGTTTCAATCTATGATCATGTATTACATGCAGTTGTCATGGATTTTGGCTTCCTAGATCTGGAATATCTGTCTTTCCTCATCTTTTGTTATACCAAACTTCCTAGGGGGCAGCCGTATTTAGAAATTGCCAAGTGTAGTTCTATTTAACATTTCCACAGGACGAGACCTAGCTTGCATCTTGGCAGGGATGCTGTGTTCTTGTCAAAGGCAGAACAGGATGTTGATTTGCCCCATCACTGGTGACAGGACTTTGGTCCCTCAATAACAAATATGGTATCTTCCATGTTTTTTTGGTGTAAATGTCTTTTAATGTTTAACAGTTTTGAAGACACTTGGAGATGATGTAAATCATTCTCTACTGAGATCCTACTTCACCCCATTAGCTTGAGCACTAACTGGTATATACCGCCCAACATATTATAACAATGGTTATCTAACAGCAACTTTTAAATTCCATTTACACTTATTAGCTGGCATTTGATTGTGTGAATAACTTTCTCTCTTCCATATTTACTTATTATCAGTGTGAATTCATGGGTTCCTATTTTATTCTATTACTATGTTTTATAGTTAAATTATCCTTGACTTGGCCTGTGTAAGCTCTTTCAAGCTGTTTTTGAGTGCTTCTGAAACGTAGCTATCTTTCATCGAATACTTCACCTTCTGATACAGACTATATTCCAGAATTGAACCAGTCACTCTTCATGATGCTCTAGCCCATTAGCAGGAAAGAATACTTGGAAATCATAATCCAGCATTAATTGTCTTGATTGCTTTGTATCTTTCTGTCTATTCAGTGTTCAGAATTAGGAAATATTTATATACAACATATACACACCTTTTCAGCATGCATACACACACATATAATATATATTTATATGTGTATCTATGTATATAGCTATTTATATAGATACAATTATATAAATATGTATAGTATATATATATATGTATATATATATATATGGACAATCATGTTCACACTGATAACCAATTGTATTCGACATTACAAGAGTTTTCCTACCTTTTCTTCTTTAAGAAGTTTTATTATTTTAAATTGAGACATAATAACTATACTGACAGGGAATATTTGATAGTCCTGTACATCCTTAGCATAATCACCCCCTCAACTGTCACCTCTTTGTGGTGGAACACTTAAAAGTCCTCTTCTTTATCCATTTTGAGCATAAAAGTTACAGCCCCAGTTACCGTGCTATATGTAGAAGCACCAAAATTTAAAGCATTTTAGGTTTTTCTTTTAATTGTATACCCTTCTGCAGTCTCTGTGAGAAACTTGGCTCCCATGTCCTCAATGAATTTATTTAAATGCTCAATTCCTTGAATGTGGCCACCCTCCAGAACCAAAGGGGTTGCCTCTGCCCTGCTTCAAAGACGACCTCAAATTCCAAGGTCACTGACCAGGGAAGTCTCAGCTGCCCCTCCCCCCGCTCAGCTCTGTGGGTGCACCTCTTACTTCACCCCTGTGGTACCCACTTCTATGTGAGCTTGCCACTGCTAACCTGCCCCAGTGCTGGGCTTGCCCTTTAAATAGAGCAGATGGCAGGAGCGGCTTGAGGAAGGAAGTCCTGTTGAATGGGAGTGAGGGAGCAGGGGAGGCAGGAACGGAATGACAGAGGAAGGGAGACGAGGGGGGGGGGGAAGCAGAAGAAAATGGAGAACAGAGTTTTGTGGACTTATGTTGTCATCACAGAAAGACAAACTGATTCTGCTGAGACAGATCTGAAATAGAGACTAGCATTTATATTTTAAAAGGCCCTATACCTTTTTCTTTTACTCAAAAGTATTTTTTAGCCCAAGGCTAGTTGTCGTTCCTTTCAGCTATAGAAGAAAGCTTGTGGTGGAGGAAGAATTTTCCTAAGATAATTAGAACTTTGGAAGAAGAATACGATCAGTTGGCTAAGGCCACCATATAGGAAAATACCAGAAGGAGAATCAACCAGCTGGTGAGAGCAGAGCAAATCAGAGGATTCCATGACCACTAGATGGAAGCATAAACTCACAGCAGACTCATTCTTCCAGCTTGAGCTGTAAAAGCAGGAAGGCGGTCAAGGCCACCCTGAGGTGTAAGTCCTTGCACCACCACAGTGTCTTGTGGGCACTGTTATCAAGTTTGCCTTTATATTTATTCCACCGCAGGTCCCAGTTAATCAATAGCCTTACAGTTTGTCTTTAAATTTTCACTAAACTCTTACACATGTCTGCAATTTGATAGAAAATCTGAATAGGTATTTCTAACCCGAGTCAATCCATAAATTTAAACAGAATCTGTATACATCTAGGGAACTTAGATTTTGTTTTCTGCTTTTTGCTCAATTCAGTGTGTTCTCTTCATCCCCTCCATGTCTTTTAAAAACATCCATTCTTGGTAAAACTACAGTTAACACTTTGCAAATGAATGTTTTACCTCTATATATTTAATCTTGGCAAAAATCATTAGTATATGACATCATGACATAAGAGAGCATCTATGTACAAACATATACAATTTTATTGATATCTCTACAGACTACAAGAATTTTAGGTATAGTCACAATTGCTGAATGCAACAGAAAAATAGTAATTTGTCCTTTTCTGAAAAGATGCAAAAATTCTGAAGATGAGAGAAAGATTCATCAATGGTGTCACCTGTCTGTTATTTCCTAGAGTAAAACATCGCATAATTCAGTACTAAACGTGATAGGTTATTAGAGATTTTTGATACTGTGTACAACTATCCAAAACCACCACCTAGTTCATCTTCTGGCTTTGCTGTTGAGAACAGTGGGCCAAGATGAGAGGGGAAGTGGCGTGAGGGAGAGGACTCGGAGTGTTTTTGTGTCATTGCCTCCCACTGGCTGGACTCTTTCTTGCTGGAGTGTGAGCACTTTTTCAGGGCACTTGTTCTCAGATTATGATTTTTCCATTTATGCACATACCCCATAAGTCAAAGAACAAATTCAAGTGGCCCTGGGAGCTTTAGGAATAGCAATAAAACAAGGAAGAGTTGTTCTCCCTGTTTGCTAACCTCAGGTCCAGCAGGACACCCACAGCAGAGCAGGCGCCTCTCAACATGTCTGCTCCTGGAGAAGGGTGCCTAATAAACTTCAGAGGATTTAGTGAGTGTTTTGGGGAATTTCCAATGTCTAGATATTGAGATTAATTTTACCATTTAGCCTTTTATACTGCTGATTTTATGATATTTCTAGTGTCTTATCTAAAAGACAGTCAAAATTTACATCCTTGACTTAAATAACTGAAATCAAGTCACACAGTAATATTACAGAGTTACAAAGACTTAGTGGAGTTGACTGGTTAGAAATGTACACTCACTTTTGTTCTGTGAGAGTCACAGAATAAATGCCAATCAAGATAAGACTGTCTCTTTTACATTCTGTCTTCCCCGGTCCCTAGGAAGGGGCTAAGAATCAGCCAATGAAGGCAAGAGTCTTTCTTAGTCAGTTCATAAAGCAGTGGTTACCCAAGGTTGGCTGGACACTGGACCCATGTTTAGAGCTTTCAAGAATACTGAGTTCCTTTCCCAGTCTAAGACATTTTGAAATCATTGGAATTTTAAAAATCTCAAATGACTGTTATATACAGCCAAGGCTGACTATCACTCTTCCAGAAAAAAAATATTAATAAAGGCATTCTGTTTTGGTTGTATCAAAACCTCCTCACTTCCCTCAGACTCTCATATCCCTCCTCATACCCACAGGTTTCCCCCACGCTATACCCTCTGTCCTGTTTCTAGATGAGACCTTACTGATGTCTTCTATTCAGGAAGACAGATATACTATTCAGGCCAGTAGATAGAAATACTAGACTTTTTAGCACATGCTTCCTGGAATCTTGCATATGAGAGACAATGGTCAACCTGTTGGTTGATGATCATCTCTGATACCTGGGTTGTGTGGATACACAGTACTACCACCTAAGATGGAGCTGAGTAACTGTAGGTGAAGAAGCTGCAAAGCTGTTGTTTCTCCTAACACACTGAGAGCTGGACCGGATCTGACATGCTGGCTTTCTATGTCATTGCTCTCTGTGAATCAGTGTGGTAAGGGAATGGTGTTTGTACATTCCCCCCAAGGAAGCCTGTGGTACAAAGAATATCCTAGTCATAGGCCAAGGGAAATATTGTTTTCCTTTCTGGGCTAGCTTCATTTTATTATTCTGTCCAAATGCCTGACAGCTTAGTATCTCAAAGAACCTACCTTAATTTCAACCAATATTGGGCCTAATCGTACTTTTTATTTTCTCAGACTGGCACAGATAATGGGTAAACAATACCTTTAAAATGCTATTGGTGGGACATATAAAAGGGAACTTTACCTTTTAAGGTCTCTTTACATTTTTGAGGAGTAGAGACAGATTTTATTGAGAATCAATTCCAAAGGATTTGAGAAATGTTTCTGCGATAGAATTGCTAGACAACTTCTCAGTTTTGTCACTGTACACTTGAAGTTGATGTCACACAATGACCCTCATGGTGCTTGAGTGCTAAGTCTGAGACTCAGACAAGCTAAGTCAGAAATGCACATCTTCGGGGGATTGAAATGCTTGCTAAGTCAATCGCCCTCCCCAAACCCAAGACAAATGGGTGGTTTCACAGTGGGATCATGGCTTACATTACTGTGAGAAGCAGGGAAACAAACATGTCTTTTGTTATCGATGAATAGAATAAAAGGTTCATTTCTGCAGGAACACCGGGAAAGGCTTCTCTGTTGAGGAAGGAATAAGGGATAAAGTCACCTTGTCCTGATGGAGCTTCACAAGCCTTATCTCCAGACGCCACTTCGTAGACAGAATGCAATTTGATGGGAACCAAGACTCAGGGTCATCTTCTGCAGCACTATTAAGGTTTCTGGGGTAGTTTTTCTTATGGTCCAAACAGAAGAGAGATGAGAACATGAAAAAGATTCTATTTACCAACATTAATCATTTCCTTAAGTTGACAATGATGACAAAAATGGTGGTGGTGGTGGTGGTGGTAAGGTGATCGTGTGTGTGTGTGTGTGTGTGTGTGTGTGTGTGAAGATTAATGCAAAAGTTCAAAGAGAAAAATCACATCCATGGTTAAATTATTGTTATTGCTACTTCTGAATTATAAAAATAATTTTGATACAGTAAAACCTCATTAATTTGGATTCTGCTAATTGTTGGTTTGTGGCATCAGTTACCCTTAAGAAAGGTTTCGGCAAACAGTTTTGTAAGCATATTTAAACTTTAAATATTTACGAGAACTTGTTCTTTTCAAGCATGGCAGAGGCAACTACTCCAAGTGATGTCTATTTATAAACTTTTGATGGATTTGCTGGAGCCAGAACTTTAAGCATGTCTATTGTGAAATACGGATATTCTTCTTGATGTATTCTGTGTGTGCTTGGAATTAGTCTATATATTGTTAGTCCACTAATTCTCCAAAAATTTACCTCTCTTGCATATGAATCACACACATATTTAGGGCAGGACTTCTCTTGCTAAGAAAATGTGCTCTTATTGTATGCTATTTTCTGTAAAAACATATCATACATTTCACAGTCTGTCTCTTTAAATGATGTAAAATAGTAGCTCTCAGCTGGAAGCAATTTTGTCAAAAAGATTTTTTTTTTTTTACTGTTATTACTAGAAGATTCTGACTGGCATCTAGAGGGCAGAAGCCAAGGACACTGCTAACATCCCAAAGAATTTTGTGCTGATGGTGCTGCCTTTCAGAACCCTTGCTATAGAACAAGTGTGTGTGTGTGTGTGTGTGTGTGTGTGTGTGCGCGCGCGCGCATGCACACACACCTGGGGTACTGATGATGAAATCCATAATCTTGAACATGGTGGGCAAGCAAGCACTCTACCCTGCACTACATCTCTAGTTACATATTACAGGGAGTTTCAGAGCTAGCCATTGAATTCAATGCTACTTTGGATTGAAAAATCACTATTTCTAAATAAAAGAAATATCTTATTCTTCTGGTCACTTTAAAATGTAGAAATGTTAAAGTACCACTGGGTGTTTTGGGGCATGTCTGTAATCCCAACATTGGGAGGCAGAGGCAGGTGGATCTCTGTGAGTTCAAGGCCAGCCTGGTCTACAAAGTGAGTTTCAGGACAGCCAGGGCTGTAACATAAAGAAATCCTGCCTCAGAAAAGCAAAAACCAAAACAAGACAAAAATAACACACAAACAAGCAATCAAACACACACACACACAAACAACAACAAAAATTCCAGAAATGCTAAAAATCAGAAACTTGGGTCCTAAAAAAGAGATTGCATATATTTTGTGTTGCAGTTTGGCTGCCAATGTTTTCCAAGTCCTGGCTTGAAATTTCGTTAATATTTTACTGTATATATTGTCTGTGTATATTGTCTGTATTTCCAACCAAGTCCTCTTATAGTCATGCTATAACAGGAGGCAGATTTACAGACAATTTTAAGAAACCAGAATTTAAGGACTCTGATAAATGCTACTCTAGTGTGCATTTTCTGGTTCTTTTAATCATCTCTGCTTTTTCTTCAAAATCACTGAGAAAAATTAAAAGGCAGCACCACTTCAAACACAAACAAAAGACAAATGAAAAAAAATAACTTCATCTATTAAGTTGGATTTAAGGAAGTGCCCGTATCTTAAACACAAATGCAAATCCAGTAAGACCTCAAAACCCAATGAACGCATCACATAATTTAAGATTTTAAAAACAGGAAGAGCATCCTGTCAGGGGAGTCCCGTGACTCTGACTTCCAAGCATGTTCAACAGAGCAAGTGGGAATCTTCCTTTGTTTTCCTTTGCAGTGCTTCTCTGCTGGGTCATGACGGATCGTTTTATCTTGCTCGAGCTGCTCTTTACCCTTGAGAGTTTTTAGAAGGTATTTGGTATTTACTGACACATGCCTTTGACTTATATTAATCAATCTAGTGACAAAGCTATTGATTTTATATCATTAAATTATCTCTGGATTTGTGTTACCCATAATGATGACTGTGGCCAAGATAGCTAAAACAGCTCTACATTTCATAAGGGTTTCCAGTAATAAGTGCTGGACCCTAGAATGTGTTCTAATGAAAGCCCTTGTGCATCAGAAGTGTGAGGAGTCAGACTCTCTTCCCTAAAACATTAGCTGAGGCTTTACTGAATCACTTCAAAGACAATGACCAGTTTGGTCTGTGAATAGCAGGCTGCAAAAGCACCTTGGGATAGTAGACCCTACAGGGTCTGAACAGTAATATACTGTGTAATTGGCAGATAAGGGTACAAATGGTGCTTTAAAAATATATCGCTTTGGAAACTAAAATTGGGGTGTGTGAAATTCCACTCTTTGTGAAATCAGTTCTCAAAGCTAACTGCACTGTTCCTATAGTCTAGTTTCTGCAAACTTATTGCCACCTCCTCTGTAGAATATAAACCAGGCCGAAAAAAATTGCTTTGAGGTGATTCAACCCTGCACGGTTTATAACTAAAACTAGGAATTCATCTTGAAGGTGGCAGACGTGGAAAGAAAAGTGTTGGGGATACTTCACTCTCCTGGCAATCCTTGGTTATGAATGAATGAGAGCTGCAAATGATGTGAATTACTACAGAGAGAGAAAAATGCAATCAGATTCTTGACGTAAGAATTCAGGAACGTCCTAGTATACTAAGGAAAGTTTCAGATGAGAAGAAAATTCTGGGGCTATTTTGATTCCTTTCAGTTGGGTAGGGCAAATACACTTAAAACGCATTGATATCTTCTAATGCATATTTTAAAATTGTTGGGTGTGGCCCAATTCATGAAAGTAGTTTACCATAAATCCTTTTCTTCTGTTATAACATGCTTTTGTTTCTTTTCCTCTTAAGATGTTAATTTTTCATGCAAAGAATTTTTTTTCATTAAGTGCATTAATGCTTTTGTTTGTACAGGAAATTTCAAATCAAAAGGACTCCCCATAGTTTCCAAACATGAATTCTTAGCAAATGACATGCCAAGATGATAATATCCATTCCACATGGGGAAAGACAAATTCGGCCATTATCTTGGGATTTTAACAGGGGTTCCAGCCTTTCTGTTGTACAGCATCTTTGCCTTTGATAAGTCTCCCTTATGATAACTTCAGATGGACTATAATGGAACATTTTGTAGAAGAAACTGGCTTCTAGCAGTTGAATAGTGATGCTGGGAATAAATTTGGTTTCCCTGAATAATGGTTTCTCAAAGCAGTCACAGCTTCTTTCGAAGGTTAGAACTGGTACCACTTCTTATCCTTATACTTCAGCATTAGCTGGAAAGAAAAAAAAAATAGCAATCAAAACATGCTACAAATGTTACTTAGCAAATCACTACTGAGCTAATCATAATTAAATCTTAAAATGTAATACAATTGTACGGCTGCCTTTATTTACTTGGGCAGCTCACCTCATGTGCGTGCTTGGAAAACGCTTCTGCGCTGGTCATCATGCCCGCAGTCTTCTCTTCCAGCTCGCCCAGACGCTGCCCTCTCTCATCAAGTGCAATCCGGGCTCGGGTCAGCTCTCCCATCACCCCGCCAGCAGCACCTTTCATCCCTTCTATACTACCTGGCCCAGGGATGTGCTGTGCGAGGCTTCGGGATGCTTTTCCTGCTGAGGCTTCCCCGACTGAAAACGTAAGCCATAGACATTTAAAACATATCAGAAATTCATCGTCAAGATGGGCACCGGGGCAAAAAGAGACTCATAAATGTCAACTACTATCATAATTTTCATTCAAAGAATGACATTTCTGATGTTGTTATATAGGTGAGTACGTGTGAAAGTTATGAATACATAAGAAAAATGCCTAAAAACTGAGAGATAAGGTTGGGGAGATTTAGTTATACATCTTTATGTGTACGTGGTTTGTATATGGGGTTGTACTTTCTCACAATACGGCAAATTCCTTCTTGTTTTCTTTTGTGCATATTCACGTATGTGTATGCGTGTTTGGGTATGTGCACATGTATGATTCTCTATGTGACGGTCAGCGGTTAACCTCTGTTCCTCGGGTGCTGTCCATCTTCATTGTTTTTCTACAAAATTGATTGAATGATTAAAGCACACATATGTGTGTGTGTGTGTGTGAAGGAAATGGGCTTAGTTCATGCTACTGTATAAATCTGGGGGCCAGAGGATAACTTATAGGAATTCAATCTTTCTATCTACCATGTGCACCCCAGGATTTGAACTCAGATTGTAAGTTTGATGGTAAGTGCCTCTACTGGCTGAGCCATCTTGGGAGCTACATCTTTTTTTTTTTTTTTTTGGCAGGGTCTCTCACTTGGCCTGGCACTTGCAAGTCAGCTAGGCTAACTAGTCATTGAACCCCAGTGATCTGCTTATCTGTACTTTCCCATCATTAAGATCACAAGCACATGCTACCTCGCCTAGCTTTCTTATGTGCATGCTGGGAATTGAACTCAATTCCTAATATGCACAAAGCAAGCACTTTACTGACACACCTCTCTAGCCCTACAATTGCACTTATTAACATAAAGGAATTGGAATTCTCAAATACATAAAACCTCATGTTTGACAATGTATGTTTCAATCTGAGGCTGCCCAATATTCTCTGTTAATCTTTCTATAGACGCATTTGTAAGGTCCCTGCTTTTCTGTGAATACTAGATATTTTTAGGCATAGGATTAGATTATATAAATAAAGGTTTTAAATTTGTGGTTTTTATAATATACTAAAAGTTTTCTTGTTAGGAACAGAGCTCTGCTTTATTCAACTTAAGTAAAATGAAGTGCAACATCGCCATCTTGATTGGATTGCCAGATTGGTAGCACAGACCTGTAATTCCAACTCTTGTGAGGAAAGGGGATCAAGGGTTGAAGGTTGGAGTGGTTTACATAGTGAGGTCCTTTCACAAAACAAAACACATTATAATACACAGCCATCTTGGCAGAAACTTAGTGAATATTTTCAGAAATGTCACATTGGAAAGCAACCTAGGTTTTTAAAAACAAAAGTATCACTGATACCTAGTTCACATACTACAAAAACAACCCTTAATAAAGGATATAATTACTGGGTTTTAGTGTCTCATAAAGTTGTATAAATGTAACTACTATCTGATTTTAGAATATTTTCATTTTTCCAAAAGAAACTCAAATATATTAGCAATCATTCCATATTATTCATTATCCCAGCCTTGGGCAACAACTGATTAACTTTTAGTGACCATGATTTTACCTATTCTGGACAATTTATATGGATAGAATCATATAATAGGTGGCCCTTTTCTGGTCTGACCCTCTGATTTAGCATAGTATTTGATAAATTCTATATTGCCACATGTAAAACAATATTCCCTTTGTTGGCTAAAATAATATTCAACTGTAGGTGGTACCTATGTCTTACACAGAAATTCAAGAGAAAGGGAGTTTTGATATGCAAAACCAAATGGTGGTGGCCTGGTCTGTAAGCTTTATTACTATTATCCTCTGAAAATGTTTTCTGGTATCTCCTACTGCTTTTTGATTGTTGTTCATGAGAGTGTATCACTGGTAGATTTTCAAACTAGTTATTTTTCCATAGCACTGATACAGTTGTATTATGAATAAAAAATTTATCTTCTAGCAGTGGTTGTAGGAAAGCAGGCTAAAATGCTTTTTCACAATTTAAAAAGCCAAATACTGTTAACTGTGCATTAAGATAGGGTTGATCTGCAACTAATCTGCAATTCTTATTAGCTTGCTCATTACTTATTTGAAATATATATATAGGTATATGTACACATATACCTATATATATTTATGCTTAATTATTTCCAAATATAGTGACTGATTTTATTCATATTTAATAAACATAACAATTTTAAAAATACAGGGAAAACTAACATTCAAATTTTGAAATAGATAAACCCTTAGCTAGACTCACTAAAGGGCACAGGGACAAAATCCTAATTAACAAAATCAGAAATGAAAAGGGAGACATAACAACAGATCCTGAAGAAATCCAAAACACCATCAGATCCTTCTACAAAAGGCTATACTCAACAAAACTGGAAAACCTGGACGAAATGGACAAATTTCTGGACAGATACCAGGTACCAAAGTTGAATCAGGATCAAGTTGACCTTCTAAACAGTCCCATATCCCCTAAAGAAATAGAAGCAGTTATTAATAGTCTCCCAGCCAAAAAAAGCCCAGGACCAGACGGGTTTAGTGCAGAGTTCTATCAGACCTTCAAAGAAGATCTAACTCCAGTTCTGCACAAACTTTTTCACAAGATAGAAGTAGAAGGTATTCTACCCAACTCATTTTATGAAGCCACTATTACTCTGATACCTAAACCACAGAAAGATCCAACAAAGATAGAGAACTTCAGACCAATTTCTCTTATGAACATCGATGCAAAAATTCTTAATAAAATTCTCGCTAACCGAATCCAAGAACACATTAAAGCAATCATCCATCCTGACCAAGTAGGTTTTATTCCAGGGATGCAGGGATGGTTTAATATACGAAAATCCATCAATGTAATCCATTATATAAACAAACTCAAAGACAAAAACCACATGATCATCTCGTTAGATGCAGAAAAAGCATTTGACAAGATCCAACACCCATTCATGATAAAAGTTCTGGAAAGATCAGGAATTCAAGGCCAATACCTAAACATGATAAAAGCAATCTACAGCAAACCAGTAGCCAACATCAAAGTAAATGGAGAGAAGCTGGAAGCAATCCCACTAAAATCAGGGACTAGACAAGGCTGCCCACTTTCTCCCTACCTTTTCAACATAGTACTTGAAGTATTAGCCAGAGCAATTCGACAACAAAAGGAGATCAAGGGGATACAAATTGGAAAAGAGGAAGTCAAAATATCACTTTTTGCAGATGATATGATAGTATATATAAGTGACCCTAAAAATTCCAACAGAGAACTCCTAAACCTGATAAACAGCTTCGGTGAAGTAGCTGGATATAAAATTAACTCAAACAAGTCAATGGCCTTTCTCTACACAAAGAATAAACAGGCTGAGAAAGAAATTAGGGAAACAACACCCTTCTCAATAGCCACAAATAATATAAAATATCTCGGCGTGACTCTAACGAAGGAAGTGAAAGATCTGTATGATAAAAACTTCAAGTCCCTGAAGAAAGAAATTAAAGAAGATCTCAGAAGATGGAAAGATCTCCCATGCTCATGGACTGGCAGGACCAACATTGTAAAAATGGCTATCTTGCCAAAAGCAATCTACAGATTCAATGCAATCCCCATTAAAATTCCAACTCAATTCTTCAACGAATTAGAAGGAGCAATTTGCAAATTCATCTGGAATAACAAAAAACCGAGGATAGCAAAAACTCTTCTCAAGGATAAAAGAACCTCTGGTGGAATCACCATGCCTGACCTAAAGCTTTACTACAGAGCAATTGTGATAAAAACTGCATGGTACTGGTATAGAGACAGACAAGTGGACCAATGGAATAGAATTGAAGACCCAGAAATGAACCCACACACCTATGGTCACTTGATCTTCGACAAGGGAGCCAAAACCATCCAGTGGAAGAAAGACAGCATTTTCAACAATTGGTGCTGGCACAACTGGTTGTTATCATGTAGAAGAATGCGAATCGATCCATACTTATCTCCTTGTACTAAGGTCAAATCTAAGTGGATCAAGGAACTTCACATAAAACCAGAGACACTGAAACTTATAGAGGAGAAAGTGGGGAAAAGCCTTGAAGATATGGGCACAGGGGAAAAATTCCTGAACAGAACAGCAATGGCTTGTGCTGTAAGATCGAGAATTGACAAATGGGACCTAATGAAACTCCAAAGTTTCTGCAAGGCAAAAGACACTGTCTATAAGACAAAAAGACCACCAACAGACTGGGAAAGGATCTTTACCTATCCTAAATCAGATAGGGGACTAATATCCAACATATATAAAGAACTCAAGAAGGTGGACCTCAGAAAATCAAATAACCCCCTTAAAAAATGGGGCTCAGAACTGAACAAAGAATTCTCACCTGAGGAATACCGAATGGCAGAGAAGCACCTGAAAATATGTTCAACATCCTTAATCATCAGGGAAATGCAAATCAAAACAACCCTGAGATTCCACCTCACACCAGTGAGAATGGCTAAGATCAAAAATTCAGGTGACAGCAGATGCTGGCGAGGATGTGGAGAAAGAGGAACACTCCTCCATTGTTGGTGGGATTGCAGGCTTGTACAACCACTCTGGAAATCAGTCTGGCGGTTCCTCAGAAAATTGGACATAGTACTACCGGAGGATCCAGCAATACCTCTCCTGGGCATATATCCAGAAGAAGCCCCAACTGGTAAGAAGGACACATGCTCCACTATGTTCATAGCAGCCTTATTTATAATAGCCAGAAACTGGAAAGAACCCAGATGCCCCTCAACAGAGGAATGGATACAGAAAATGTGGTACATCTACACAATGGAGTACTACTCAGCTATTAAAAAGAATGAATTTATGAAATTCCTAGCCAAATGGATGGACCTGGAGAGCATCATCCTGAGTGAGGTAACACAATCACAAAGGAACTCACACAATATGTACTCACTGATAAGTGGATACTAGCCCAAAACCTAGGATACCCACGATATAAGATACAATTTCCTAAACACATGAAACTCAAGAAAAATGAAGACTGAAGTGTGGACACTATGCCCCTCCTTAGAAGTGGGAACAAAACACCCATGGAAGGAGTTACAGAAACAAAGTATGGAGCTGAGATGAAAGTATGGACCATGTAGAGACTGCCATATCCAGGGATCCACCCCATAATCAGCTTCCAAATGCTGACACCATTGCATACACTAGCAAGATTTTACTGAAAGGACCCAGATGTAGCTGTCTCTTGTGAGACTATGCCGGGGCCTAGCAAACACAGAAGTGGATGCTCACAGTCAGCTAATGGATGGATCACAGGGCTCCCAATGGAGGAGCTAGAGAAAGTACCCAAGGAGCTAAAGGGATCTTCAACCCTATAGGTGGAACAACATTATGAACTAACCAGTACCCCTGAGCTCTTGACTCTAGCTGCATATGTATCAAAAGATGGCCTAGTCGGCCATCACTGGAAAGAGAGGCCCATTGGACACGCAGACTTTGTGTGCCCCGGTACAGGGGAACGCCAGGGCCAAAGGGGGGGAGTGGGAGGGTAGGGGAGTGGGGGTGGGTGGGTAAGGGGGACTTTTGGTATAGCATTGGAAATGTAAATGAGCTAAATACCTAATAAAAAAAATAAAAAAAAAAAATTTTGAAATAGTCACAAATTCACTTTGGTCTAGAATTTAAGATATAGTATATTAAACCACACATACACACAAACAGGTCTTCTATTTTGTGATTTAGTTTTTAGATGAGGATTTACTCACAGAGTTCTTCTCTGTCGAATGTCTGTCCACTTCCACCAAATAGTCCCTTGAGAAAGCCTCTATTTTGGGCTTCTGGTGTCTCTATGGGAGTAAACAAATCGCCTAACATGTCCTGCAGCAATTAAGAAAAAGAAGATTAGAGCTACTAAGATTAAATTAATAGATGAAAAGGTAAGACTGTGAGATATTGCACTACATCATGAAGACAGCCTTTTCATATATTTTCCATGTGAGTTTTGCTTAATTTATAGTTCTGACCTTAGCTCTCCAGAGTCCTTAATAAAGGAGAATAATAATAATAATAATAATAATAATAATAATAAAGCATGGACAGAAAAATATAAAACTTTAAATAGCCCAGCCATAGCTGTATAGAACAGACACTAGGAAGTCACATATATGCCATTGTCCTATGTCACTAGCAATTACTGTGGGGCAAGGAAGGAACAGATTCTTCAATCAATCATTATGTTGAGAAGAGTAGAAAATTTGGCACAACCATATCTCCAAACACCAATTCCACCAACTAAGACAAGATCTAGAGCACCACCCAATCATTAGGGCATCACGCAGTCACATGACCTGAATGAAATTCACTGGAAATACTTAAGGTAAGACTGTGAACCCTGGCAGAAAGGCAACCCTTCCCTAATGAGATGAGAATGTACAGCTGTGACTGTAATATAAACATGGGTGTGCTCACATCAGAGCCTCTATCATTGAAATCTACACAGGATGTATATGAGTCCCCAACACATTAAAAAGACTGTAGCTGGCCAGCTGGAAATTATTCTGAGGGTTATCACATGCTGAAGTCTGGAGGTACCACTTATTTTTCTTTTGTTTGAATTAATCCAGGAACTTATTTTGTCTTCTGGTTTAATTGGGAACTCTTATGAATCATTCTTTTAAACTCTTGTCTGGGATTTCATTGAATTCATCTCACTAGGTCAATTACTGTGGAATTAATCCTAAAGGAGGCCTGACCCTGCCTGCCGTCACCTGGACAGACATTCAACCCAGAAGGTAACCTGCTTAAACTCCACTGAGGCCCTGCATGTTGACAAATCTGCTTTAGCAGATTTGAGCTAGACACACAGACATCCACTTTCCCATCAACAGAGTAAGATCCTTGGTAGCTCCATGAGAGGAGGAAAACAATATCCATCCCAGTAAAGAAGAATGACTGATACTGTATATGTTTTTTTTTTTAATTTTACTTTGTCTCATTGTTAAGAATCATCACTCTTGCATATTTCTTAGAGGTTTTGTTTAATTTGTATATTCCTTACATTTTATAATTATTCTACTTTTAACCTGTTCCATTTAGTTATCTGTATTATTTTTCTTATTTAAGACTTATATACATCCCTTCTACCTCCTTTCCTTTTCTTTTCCCATTCCCTCCTCTTGACTTATTAATTATAATTTTCTATAGATTTAATAATCTTTAAATTCCATTTACTCTATTAACCTATAAATAATGTTAAATAGGAAGAAAACTTAAACCAGGAAATAGGTTCTGTTACTCTTTTTCAATACAGTGGTTGAAGTATTAGCAGAAACAAGAGAATAGAATGGCATGCTTACAGAAAGGAGCCTAGCATGGCTGCCCTCTGAGAGGCCCAACAAGCAGCTGAAAGATGCAGATACTTACACCCAACCAATGGACAGAAGCTGGGGACCCTTGCATTTGAATTAGGGAAAGGCTGGAAGAAACTGAGGAGGAGGGTGACCCCATAGGAAGACCAGTAGTCTCAATTAACCCAGACCCCAGAGATCTCTCAGACACTGAGCCACCAACCAGGCAGAACACACTAGCTGGTACAAAACCTCCAACACATACAGAAGAGGGCTGCCTTGTCTGGCCTCAGTGAGAGAAGAGGCACTTAATCCTTGAGAGACTTGAGGCCCCAGGGAGTGGGAAGGTCTGCTGGGGTCGGGGTGGGCAGTGGGGACATCATCTTAAAGATGGGGGAGGAGGACTGGGATGAGGAACAGTCAGAGGGCAGACCAGGAGGGCAATTGAAGATTGAAGAATAAAGAATAAGATTAAAGAATAATTTTAAACAACCCATTCAAAAAATGGGATATAGAACTAAACAGAGAATTCACAACAGAGGAATCTTGAATGGCTGAGAAACATTTAAAGAAATGTTCCAAGACTTAGTAATCAGGGAAATGCAAATCAAACTGACCCCGAGATTGCACCACAAACCAATCAGAATGGCTAAGATCAAAAACTCAGGTGACAGCACATGTTGGTGAGGATGTGGAGAAAGAGGAACACTCGTAGTGTTGTGGACGGGTCTGGTGCTGTTCTTGTGAACCAATCCCTTAATGAATAAAGGAGCCAATCACTGGGTGAGTAGGAGGGACTTCTGGGTTGGACAGAGGAAGAGAGGAAGCAGAAGAGAGTTAGGGTTTTTTTTTTTGGACAGGCATAGCTTGAGGACAAGATGTAGCTATGAATGTCTTCCAGGTTCAATGATGGCGGCTTATCTGGGTCCAAGAGAGAAAGGTATGGCGGCAAAGCATGGATTTGCCTGAGGTGCACCACAAAGGCTGTGGAGGATTTGAGGCAAGGGGTTGGTGTGGTAACGACCCACCAGTGGGAACCTAGCAAGCAGGGCAGAAAGTTGGCGGCACAAGTGCAAGAACGTGCCAGTTTGTTTTTTAATATTTCCCACAACATGCTCCATTGCTGGTGGGATTGCAAACTCATAAAAACCACTTTGGAAATCAATCTGGAGGTTCCTCAGAAAATTGGAAATAGATCTACCTGAAGACTCAGCTATACCATTCTTGGACATAAACCCAAATGATGCCTTACTATGCCACAGGGGCAAGTGTTCCACTATGTTCATAACAGCCTTATTTGTGATATTCAGAAGCTGGAAACAACCTAGATGTCCCACAACAGAAGAATGGATACAGAAAATGTGGTTCATTTATACAATGGAATACTACTCAGCTATTAAGAATGAGGATTTATTCCAATGGAAGGAGTTGCAGAGACAAAGTTTGGAGCTAAGACGAAAGGATGGGTCATCCAAAGACTGCCCCACCCAAGGGTCCATCCCATAATCAGCCACCAAACGCTGACACTATTGCATACGCCAGCAAGATTTTGCTGAAAGGACCCTGATATAGCTGTCTCCTGTGAGGCTTTGCCAGTGCCTGGCAAATACAGAAGTGGATGCTCACGGTCATCAATTGGATGGAACACAGGGCTCCTAATGGAGGAGCTAGAGAAAGTACCCAAGGAGCTGAAGGGGTCTGCAACCCTATAGGTGGAACAACAATATGAACTAATCAGTACCCCCAGAACTCGTGTCTCTAGCTGCAAATGCAGCAGAAGATGGCCTAGTTGGCCATCATTGGGAAGAGAGGCTCCTTGGTCTAGCAAACTTTATATGCCCCAGTACAGGGGGAACGCCAGGGCCAAGAAGTAGGAGTGAGTGGGTAGGGGAGCAGGGCAGGGGGATGGTATAGGGGACTTTTGGGATAGCATTTGAAATGTAAATGAAGAAAATATCTAATAAAAAAAAAAGGGAAAAAAAGGATACTGGCCCTTTAAATGAAAAAAAAAAAAAAAAGAGGACATCTTGAGTTTTGCAGGCAAATGGATGGAACTAGAAAATATCACCCTGAGTAAGGCAACTCAGACCCAAAAGGAAATGCATGGTATGTACTCACTAGTAAGTGGATATTAGCCAAAAACAAAACAAAACAAAAAACAAAACCAAACTAAACCAAACCAAACCAAACCAAAACCCCAAAACTCAAAACAAAACAAAACAAAACAAACAAACAAAAAACCACACAGAATACCCAAGATACAGTCCATAGAACTCAAAAAGCTCAAAAAAGCCAAAGTGCCCAAGTGAGGATGCCTCAGTCCTTCTTGGGAGAGAGAAGAAAGCAATCACAAGTGGGGAGGGAAGAAGGGACCTGGGAGGGAAAGTGGATGGGGGAGGGGGAGGGGAGAGGGGGGGAACCTGGTCTTGTACTAGGTGAGGGCAAGGATTGAAGCCCTGAGGGTCAGCAGAAAGAATGTAAACAGGCAACCTCAGGAAATAGGAGGTTGGGGAGTCCCGCCCCCCGCCCCCCAATGTACCAGTGACCTGGAAGTTGAGAGACTCCCAGGACTCAAAGGGAGGGACTTAGATGAAATGCCTGACAGTAGGGAGAAAGAACTTAGAGAACCCACTTCCAGTAGGAAGACAGGACATCAAGTGAGGGATGGGGTTGCCATTCCACAGTCCCAACTCTGACCCATAATTGTTCCTGTTTTAAAGATTTACAGGGATGGAAATGGAGAGAAGACTGAGGAAAAGAAGATCTAGCAACAGCCCAAAGTGGGATCTAGCTCAAGGGGAGATTCCAAGGCTAGACCCTATTACTGAGGCTATGGAACACTCACCAAAAGGGAGCTAGCATGACCACCACACTCTGGAAGACCCAACAAGCAGCTGAAAGAGTCAGATGCAGATATTTACACCCAAGCAATGGACAGAAGCAGCTGACCCCTATTGTTGAATAGGGAAGGCTGAAAGAAGCTGAGGAGAAGGGTGATCCTGTAGGAGGACCAGCAGTCTTAGTTAATCTGGACCCCTGAAATCTCTCAAACACTGGACCACCAAACAGGTAGCATACACCAGCTGATATGGGGCCCCTAACACACATACAGTAGAGGACTGCTGGGTCTGTGTTCAATCAGAGGTGATGCACCTACCCTCAAGAGACTGGAGGCCCCAGGGAGTTTAGAGGTCAGGTGGGGATGGGGTATGGGATGTGGAACAGTCGGAGGGTGGATTGGGGGGGGGGGAGATAAAATATGGAGTGTTAAAAAAACAAATTAATTAAAATTAATTAATTAATTAAAAAGAGACTGGAGGCCCCAGGGAGGTCTGGTGGGGTAGGTGTGGGTGGGGACATCTTGGAGATGGTGGGGAGGCCCGAGGGGGGAGAGTTGTGGGATGTGGAACAGTTGGAGGGTGGACCATGAGGGAGATAAATTCTGAACTGTAAAACAAAAGATTAAAGAAAAAAATAGTTTAAAAAAAAACAAAGATAGAAAAGGGAGTAGAATAAGCTAAAAAGGGAGGATGTCAGATCATTCCCTTTTCCAACATTATGGTCCTATATATGGGAGACCTCAATCTAAATGATTTTCTAGAAAACTCTTAGAAATAATAAACCTTTACTGCAAAGTAGCAAGTTACAAGCAATACACAAAAATTAATAGCTTTTTCCTAAATGCTAGTAATAAAAATGCTGAGAAAAAAAATAAGAAAAGAGCTGCCACTTTCACAATATGTTAAAAATACCTCGGAATAAATCTAACTAACAATGCTCCAGACTTCTATAATGAAAACTTCAAATCACTGAAAAGAGAAATTGAAGAAGCCACTAGATTTCAGACTTTCCATGCTCATGGATCAGCAGGATATTGCAACAATAGTTACATAAACACAAGCAACCCACAGATGCAATGTGTTCTTCATCAATGACACTTTACAGAACAAATTTTCCCCAAAATTTATAGGAAGGACAAAAGACCAAGCAGGCAGAGCAATTCTGAACAAAAGGAACAATTCTGAGGTATCATTGCTTCCCATTTCAGTTATATTATAGACCCATAGCTCTACAACCAGAATGTCACTAACATATGAACAAACATGCAGCCGGGCAGTGGTGACTCACCCCTTTAATCCCAGCACTTGGGAGGCAGAGGCAGGTTCTGAGTTCAAGGTCAGCCTGGTCTACAGAGTGAGTTCCAGGACAGAGAAACTGTCTCAAAACAAAACAAAACAAAACAACAAAAGAACAAACATGTAGATCAATATATCAGAACACAGAACAGAGGGCCCAGAAATAAATCCACTCAGCTACAGTGATGTGATTTTTTTACAAAGAGGGCAAAAACGTTTTGCAGAAGAGACAATTTCCTCGATACATGGTGCTGGGAATATTAGCCCTTACAGGAGAAAACTGGGTCCAGATCCTCATCCTGCATAGACTCAATTAAACATTCATCAAATGTTAATGTAAGACCTGAAATTCTGAAATTGCTATGAGAAAACATTTCAAATTATAGGTATATGCAAGGAATGAGGATATAAGTATATGTGTATATATATATATATATATATATATATATATATATATATATATATATATCCTTACATAAGTATATATAAGGATAACATATAACTAAAACCCAAAGCAACCAAACACCAGAAAAACCGAACAATTCAGTTGATACACGAGCTAATGAATAAATACATTATGATAAATTAAATGATGAAGACAATGCCCAATAAGCATGTGGAAAAATATTTAACGTGCTTAGCCACTAGGAAATGCAAATTTAAACGATATCAAGATGCCATGTCACCCTAGTCAGAATAGCAACCATTAGGAAAATAGTCAGTTCTGGCAAGGATGAGGTGAAGAGAGAACTTGTATGCTGCTGGTGGGAATATAAATGAGTCTGCCCATGATGGAAAGCAGCATACCCATGGAGTGTCCCCAGCAAACCGTGCAACATATGCCCATCTGTACTACCCTTGAGTATATACCTGTAGTCTCCCCTCCCCCAGCCTGAAACCTGCTTGCTCAGGGGTGGAGCTTCCTGCTCATTCGTTCTGCCACGCCCACTGCTGGAACCTGCGGAGCCACACATGTGCACCTTTCTACTGGACCAGAGATTATTCGGCGGGAATCGGGTCCCCCCCCCCCCTTCCTTCATAACTGAGTGTCGCAACAGTAAAATTTGAGCTTTGATCAGAATAACTGTCTTGGCTACATTTCTTTCTCTCGCCACCTAGCCCCTCTTCTCTTCCAGGTTTCCAAAATGCCTTTCCAGGCTAGAACCCAGGTTGTGGTCTGCTGGCCGGACACAACATATACCCAAAGACTTTTAGTTAACATACCACAATGATACAAACCCCTCTTCTCCCCCCCCCCCCCATCTCTCCCTCCTCTCTCCCTTTCTCTTTGGTAGCACCATTTATAACAGGCAAGTTATAGGAAGTTATAGAACAAATACTGAACAATGAATGAAGAAAATGTGGTATGATTACACAGTTGAATTTTATTCTGTCATAAAGAATGAAATTATGCGGGCTTGGGAGATAGATCAACAGTTAAGAATACTAGGTACTCTCTCATAGGACCTGCATTTAATTCCTAGCACCTCAAAGCTGTGTATAACAGTTCTCTCTCTCTCTCTCTCTCTCTCTCTCTCTCTCTCTCTCTCTTCCCACCCATCTATCTGTATCTCTAGATGGTTTGACATGTCTTCTGTATTGTAGGGTACCAGCAATATACATATACAGACATACACATAGGCAGCACACCTATACACATAAAATTAAAAATTAAAAAAGAACAGAATTCTGTGGTTTTCAGGAAAATGGATGCAGCTGGAGATTACTATGTTAAACAAATCAGATTCAGAACAACAGGTATTATATGTCCTCTCTCATTTGTGGGCTCTAGATTTTATGTAAATACATAAAAGTATTCACACACACACACACCATGTATATAAAACATGAAATAAAACCTAGATTCTCTGGAGAAACCAAATAATAGGAAGAGAGGGAGGGGAGAAAAAAAATACATCCAAGAGAGCATATCATCAAAGTATATAATGTACTTGCATAAAATGTCATTATAAAGCCTATCTCTCTATATAAGAAACTTATGCCAGTATGATTAAAATAAAACTCCCTACAATAGAATAAACACTTTCAATCCCTATAGTACTATAAATGACCATTATAATCAGTTTCTCCTACTACTTCCATGTATGCCTAGGAGCACAATAGGAATTTATAGGACTACATTGAAGAATATATATTTAAAACATCTTCTAAGAAGAATATATTTATTGTCTGGTTCAATGATACTGTGGCTTATAGATGTCTCTATCCTTTTTCTCTATTAACAATCACGTCTACTTATTTCTATCAAGGAAGTTTACCTACCTGAATATTATCACACATTTCTTGGCTATATGTTAACCGTTGAATTTCAGTGGGAGAGACGAGGTATAATGCCTGTCCTTCATTAGTAAAACAAAATGTCCGTGCTATTCTCATGTCTGTCAGTGGCAAATAATTAACATCCAACATTGGGCGAAGACTAGGTAAGCTGAATAGAAAAAAGACAGTAAATCTGTATTTCATATTTTTGTTGATAAAACCGTTTTATTTAATAAAATATTTTTAAGTCATTATTTTAAGGTTTTTTTATAGTATGTTCAAAGATAAGTAATAAATACTTCATTATGTAGTCACATGTACTGTACAAACATGAACACAATTCTATTTTTGCCCACATATATGCTTAGCACATACCCTTAATGATTAATATAGAGGCCTATAGTCTGTCTCTAAGACAACTCTTAGGCTTATGCACCGACAGAGACATGTGTGGGGTTCTTCTAGTGTGCCTGGGCACATTGTGCCTTGTTCCCCATTCTCAGTCCCTCTTCACAGGGGATGTGATCTTCTTGTCTCTTCCTGTCTGTATATAACATGACTAGTAAGTAAACAGGCCCTAGCTTAAGGGAATGGGCTTAAGTAACAAATTAGCATTTATGCATAAGAAAGACTACATCTCTAGTACATTTCTATCCTAACCCTGAAGCTATAATGTTAAGTTTGTGCTAGGGATGTACTTCAGATACTGTAGTTAGAGACAATTTTTCCAAACCTCTAGTGAAAAACAATTCCACTGTTTATGTTTCTTGAACATGGAAGGCAGAGGTAACTCCTTTGGCTTAACCCTCATACTTAGAAACTACTCTAAGTCTTCGTGCTAACTATTTTTAATTCACCCTGCGATACAGAGATAGTACACAGAGGCACCACTTTTCTTTTTAAAAATATTTTATAACTATATTGTTTGCATCCCCAAATTTACTCTATGATATGGGGACGGAAATCTACCTTCTCGGAATAAGTGCGTATTGATGTTCCAGCAGCATACTGCCTGGTATTTTAGCCATCAACTAGTCACATGACTACTGAGCAATTGATCCTTGGATAGTCAGAACTGTGGTGTGTTGAAAGCACAAATTGCATGTTGGATTTCAAAGACTACCCTAAATTATCCTAAATGTGGAGCTGGAGAGATAGCTCGGAGGTTAAGAGAGCTTGTTGCTCTTCCAGAGGCTCCAAGTTTGAATGCTAGTACCCACCCCAAACAGAGGACAACTGCCTGTAACTTCAGCTCCAGGGAATCTGATAACCACTTCTGGCCTCCAAGAGCACCTGAACACATGTGTACAACCCACATCTACACACAATTAAAAGTAAAAATAAAAATTTAGAAAATGATCTGAAATATGAAAACTATAATACTGGTTTGATAATATTTTTAATGACAAATGATCTGAGAGAAGCAAGTGCATCACCGAGTCCCCTCATAAATAAAGTCCCCACCATCGAAGCATGTCTAGAGGCGCAATCATTTACAGACAGATGGACTGATCTTCACGGAAAATCTTTCAAAATAGTCTGAGAAAGGGATAATCTGATGGAGAACGAATCAGAAATATTTAAGAATAAGCCTGCTATGATTGCTTTTTTCCCCCAAAGTTTCTCCTTCACTAATTCTTTATAGATCTGCTCATGTCTTCTCAATTAGAAATAATGAAATAAAGCATCATGAAAGTCTGGTTTCACTCTTCAGGGCCTTACTACTTCTCTTTCTATTTACCACACATTTTCCTGAAAGAATAACTTGTAGCATCAGACAGTAAACGTTGTAAGCTCTGGAGCCTATAGCATCTCCTTTGCAAGTGTTCGGTTCTGTTTTGTAGTGTAAAGGTGGCCATAGTCAACAAATAATTGGTGGATATGGCTGTGCTATAAACACCTTTATTTTTAAACATTTGAATTCATCCAATTCCCACCAACCATATTATCTGACATTTTCAACCATTTAATTCTTGGCTTGCAGGCTGTACAAAATCAGACGAGGGATGATTTTGTTATCTTTTGCCAACCTCATATCTGCTCTACTTTTTCCTCTCTTGCCCTCCCCAAAGTTAGCTTCCCCTTCACTATGCTAACACTTGCTTTCTTAAAGGGTCTCATGCAGCCTAGGCTGCCCTCCAACTTACTATGTAGCAGAGGATTATCTGCACCTTTGGAAACTTCTGCCTTCACTGCTGGGATTCTAGGCATGCTCCAGTAATGACCACTTTATAGTTTTGCTCCTGGGACCCAGTGCTTTGGCCTTTTTGTAGTGTTTGCTACATCTTGACTACCTCTTTTGTTGTGGTGCTTTCTTGTCTTTATAATAGCAGGTTGCTGTCCTGGTCCTTGTTTTATCTCTCTGATGACATCTCAACCCCCTCCTTTGGGCTCTCTTTCCTCCAGTGCATAAATGCAGAGACTGGCCCCTATCTATCCTCAGCACAGTCTATTGTTCATTTCTTTTTATAAGATCCATTGATGATCTTTGCTGTTCTCAGTTTTCCTAGATAACACTCAAGCCCATGTTTTTCCAAGAAAGCAGACTTTAAATTGTTAAGCCATATGCTGGACAGCTTAGGAGTGCCTCAAGTGTCAAACTTATTTTTAATCCATTCTCAAACTCCTTATTCACATCTTCTCAAATTCCCCCACCTCTCTTCCCTCCCTCCCTCCCTCCCTCCCTCCCTCCCTCCCTCCCTCCCTCCCTCCCTCTCTCTCTCTCTCTCTCTCTTTCTCTCTCTCTTTCTTTCTTCCTTTCTAGCCCTGGCTATCCCTGGAACTCAGTTTGTAGACAAAGGCTGGCCTTGAACTCAGAAATTTGCCTGCCTCTGCCTCCTGAGTGCTGGGATTAAAGGCATGCGCCACCATGACCTGCTAAATTCCCCACTTTCTTACCTGCTAGTAGCATTACTGTAATACAAATTCCCCAGATCAGATCCTGAGACTTAGTGATCTCCTCTACCTTGTATAATAAATCAGCTCTGCACACAGCAGATTTCCCTCTCCTCCAGGCCTGCTTCCTCCCTGACTTGCTTTGCAGATCAAGAGCCCATCCCAAACCCTGTCTCCTAGAGTATTTCCTAGTGCACACCCACAGAAGGCTAACTACCTACTTAAAACCCCATTTCACATAAACTTTATACCTAGCTCCTCACTCAAGGTCCTCACCCATTTATGCCAATATTCCTCCCCAAGGTAATTTTTTTCTCTTATCCACTTAATGAGTCAATGCTTTGAAACTTTGGGGGACTTAATTTGTCAAAAGAGATTTGCATTTCCTCTACTTGCATCTTCATTTTCTGTTTTTTTTAAAAATATTTTTATTAGGTATTTTCCTCATTTACATTTCCAATGCTATCCCAAAAGTCCCCCATACCCTCCCCCCCCCGTCCCCTACCCACACACTCCCACTTTTGGCCCTGGCATTCCCCTGAACTGGGGCATATAAAGTTTGCATGTCCAATGGGCAGCTCTTTCCAGTGATGGCCAACTAGGCCATCTTGTGATACATATGCAGCTAGAGACAAGAGCTACGGGATTTGTTTATTATTGCATGTTACTAATTGTTAACTCCTTTTCATGCCTATATAATATTTTACTGTAAAATGATTTTGGAACAAGGCAAGGTATTGACAAACATGATAGTTATCAATAGGATAGGTTTTATTTTCTTGTAGTTTTTTCATCCAGTGCCTACCATGGCATTGCTAAATTCATAAACTCATTAGATATGTTTCACACGTTTCATATAATCTCACTGAGTAGAATGAAGCCCCTCTGCTTACTCCTTATTTTAAATGTCTGATGGTTGTCAGAGTACTGTTGAACGCTGACCTCACCTTTCCTGTGCTTTACACCTTCAGATAAATTATTTTACTGTAATTTCTAACATGTTAAATGGGAGATGAAAATAATACTTGTCTATGTCTGTGAAAAGCTATGAGAATCAAGTGGCATTCTGTGTGTAAAATTCTCACATAATAGTGAAAGTAGCAGATAATTTCATTTCCATATGGCTTCAGTATCCAGTGCCTAACATATTCCCAATAATTGCTTGTGAAGTTAATGTATGAATGATTAAGAATAATTCTTTCCTTGGATTCTTCAATGCCAATAATATATGTGATTTATTAATATTCATATGAATATTATATTAATATAAATGTCAACCTCTTTTTTTTCTAGTAAACTAAATCAAACCCAGCCCTATTCACACCCCCACCACAAAGCATATTGTTGAACAATGGAGCATTAGAACATTCACAAACATAGTGAAACACCATATCAGGTTACAACAGTATGAATATACTTTTTCACCATTTGACCTTGCTAGCATTGTTGTGATTATCCGTTAGCAATAAATATACCATGTACCTCATTATCATGATATGCCCATTTGCACAAAAGCAGGCCAGGCAGGCACTGTTGCACATGACCACCACATCTGCTTGCAATATGAACGACGTCTCGGTGATGTTGTGAACATAAAGGCAGGTCTGGGAAGGCAGTGAGAAGACTTTGGCTTGTTTTTCTGAGCAGATTATCGTATACTGATGGTCTCCCATCTCTTGGGATGAAGACGAGTAGTTCATGACCAATTTCCTTTTCCAGGTTTTTTCATTTTCATCTGTGTTGTTTGGATCTCTCCATACTTCGTATGGAGGCTGCATTAAACTGCCAGTTCTGTCCATGCAGGAAAATGTTAGCACTGCTCCTTTCAGTGAGAGGAATGTACCTGTAAAAACAGTTCACATCACTCGTGTGTGAAGTCCTGTCGAAAGCAGCTATTTATTATGCATTGATGGGCAATAAATGTTTTACATTAAGATAATTTATATGCATAATTTTGTAATATTGTAACAGTATATAAAAATCAGTATGTTTTGTGAGTTAACCTGTTGTAATAACTTAGATTAATAAAATTTTAGGTCTAAAAGAAACCTAACATATCAGTTGGCAAAACGTGTTCATTATATTAATGAGAAAACAGGTCTAGAAGGATGGTGACACTTGGGATAAGCCATACAACCTGGACTAGAGCCCCAATCATAGCTAATGTTAACCTGGACTAGAACTCGGCTTTTCTGATTTAAATTCCAAGATACTTTTTAAAAAATTCAAAACATCTATTATTATTGTTTCTTGCTTAATATGTTTTTTTTGCTTAATATGTTTTTATTTGAACAGAATCACATCAGTTCCCCTCTCCCTTGCCTCCCACATCTTCCCTACTCCTAGTCCAAGAACCATAGGCAGCTAATGACTATTGGGAGAAGGAAAATCCACTCCTTCCAGGGATGAGCCCCCTTATTGGTTGTTTGATATAGAGTGGTCAGCCCTGGAAACACAGACATGTAATTTTTTTCATTATCCTATATAGTTTCATTAAAATTTTAAAAAGCAAATTTAAAATATGCATGTAACTTTCATTTTTTAAAGTAAGCTCAAATATATAATAGATTATATATAAAATACATATATTATTATATATGTATTACATATTACTACATATTATATATACTTATAATATATAGTATATATTATATTTACATATATAGAATGCATATTGTTTATATATGTATTTATGTATGTATATATATTACATACATACTACCCAATCCTACTTTGTTTTCTAATGCTCATTTGATAGAAAATGCCTTTTAATTTTTTCTGAAATTAAAGCCTCAATAAATATTACATAATTTCAACATTCAGAGTTACTCTATTTTGACAATTTTATACTTGATCTTTGATTTTAGCTAAAAGGTCAAAAAGTGATGGTAATTTTATTTACTTATTTTGGTTTTTCAACACAAAGGGTTTTCTTGTGTAGTCCTGGCTATCCTGGAACTCACTCTGTAGACCAGGCTGGCCTAGAACTCAAGATCTACTTACCTCTGCCTCTGAGTGCTGGGATTAAAGATATGAACATGCCTGATATGATGTCAATTGTAGTTGTATGAAAAACAAGAACTTAAAAAATAACTCAGGTTATTATCAGATTTTGTAGAACTATTATTTAGGGGTTCAAATAAAATAATTTAAAGGTTTTGTCCTTTTACAATAACTACCATCAACCCTGAGGCAAGTTTATGTATCTTAATTCAGAAAAAGGTTACTTACCTGTATTTTTCAAGATTGAATGCCCATGGCAGATAACTACCTATATGTAATTATATGCTATTTTGTATAATTAGCACATGCTAATAACAAGTTCTACTTGTTAATCCATATATCTATTGGGTTATTTACTTTTGGCATTCTCCTTTTAGGTTTTTGTATATTTTGGATATTGAATCTTTGTTGAATGAAAAGCTAGTAATGATTTTTCTATCTCTACTCTCTCTCTTTATTTTTTATTCTTTATTTTTCTGTGCAAAGCCCCTTAAATTTGATGCAATGCAATTTGTCAATTTTCCCATTATCATTGATTATTTGGGGTCCTATTTGGAGAATCACTGCCTGTCCCTTGATCTTGAAATGTTACCCTTATTTCTTTGAAAAAGTGCTTTCAAAGTTTCTGGTACTATCCTTTGGTCTTTGATTCCATGCAATCTAAATAACATAATTTTATGATAGGTTGACTAATCTTTAGTTTGCTGATTAATTTCATTAGGGCAGATTCCTAAATCTTTGTGGACTTTTAAGACAGGATCTAGGCAGGTCAGTTCACTGAATCAGGACTGGGAGATTGGGTAGAACTGGTAGTTTCTACTCAGGAATTAGGCACAATAAGATGTTAGAACTAAGTAACAAACACAATGTGATCAATTCCAAAGTAAAGTGAATTGGGATTCAAGAAACTTAGCTTCAAATCTAATTCTCTCTAGTTTTCTTGAAGCATGTTGTTTGTCTTCTCTGGGCTTCATTTTATTAATTATTAATAAGAAAATTACAATATATCAATACTGTAATCATTGTCCCATATATCAATATGGGACAAGAAATGGCCCATTTGTTAGACTAGCATCACACAGGGACTTGCTAAAAGTGCAAATCCTCAGACTACTATAGACCTACTGAGTCAGAGAGGGTGGGGATACTTACTGCAACAATACATTTAAATGATTCTGATACAAACAAGAGAGACAGCATGGAAGAGAATCTCTAGGTATTTTCCAATTCTCCAACTCAATGATTAAACACATTTAAAATTTCCATATTAGTGGTAAGTGTTTGTTGCTAGGACAAACAAGATAATCTGTGTGAAAACATTCTTTAAAGAAAGGAAGGGGGGATTTTATTCTCAGTGGTATCTTTTTCAGTTACTGATCAACCTCCTTACTAGTTCTGGGATTGTTTAGGTACACTGTATGATTTCAGTGTTGTACTCATTTCCTTTAGGTTATCCAGTGTGTTGGAACACCAGGGTCATAACAACCAGGATGAGGTACAACCTTACATATCTGTTAGGCTATTTTTAAAACATCAAAAGCTAGTGATGGCATGATGAGGAGAAACTAAAGCACACGTTGTTTGTATAACCACACATGCAGAATAATAGTGCAATGGACATGTGTCAGAATATGGCCCAGGAACGGAGTTCTGTGAGGATAATTTTGAGTGCTTGTGAGAAAACTCTAAGAAAATAAGAGTCTCATGATCTCAGTTTAATCAAAACATGAATTGCTCTTGGAATGTGCTTTTGTGCCCCCCTCCCTGGTGAGTTTACTTCAGATAATTCATTACAACTGGCTATTGTTCGTTGTTTATATGCTTCTACAGAAAAACATGTTTCGCCACATGCAGCTAGACCTTGTGATTATACACAGCTTGAATTCAGGTGATTTTTCTTGGCCCTAAGGGTATAAATTGTCTGATGCTGTGAATGAAGTTGGCTTTTGCATGAGATTTTAGTCTACCTCATTTGTAGGGTTCATCCTCTCAAGTTTTACTGCCAATTAAAGTGGTAAACAGACATGGAAAAGGATGTGGAGATTTTTCCAAAAAAATTAAAAATGGGGACTGACATATAATCAAGCATTCCAGCTCTGGGGTTGCGTCCCAGGACTGTGAAGACATACATGCTTCTCTGCGACACTGTTCACAACTTGAGTCTCCAGCTGACGAATGGACAAAAATGAGATGTGTAGATGCAATGTAATGTTGTTTAACCTTAGAAGAAGGTAGTTCTCTAACATTCAGATGTGGAAGGACATTGTGGCTATTGCTTTTCGTGAAGTAATCCAGTCACCAAGGACAAATATTCTATGCATTTACTAACCTGAAGCATGTATAGCAGTTAAACTCATACATACTAAGAATAAATCGATGGTGTCCATGGAAGTCAGGAAGGATGGTGAGGAATTGCTAATAAACTAATATAACATTTTAATTATATAAGGTAAATTCTAGAGATGTGCTGTGTAGTACTGTATTATAGATAATAAGGCCAGGGACAATATCATGGGGGCTTCCATTAATTGAGTGGGGTCAGTGAGAAATGTATACGGCAAAGAGATGGGGACCAGAACAATAATCACAGCCAATCAGTGAGCTGTGAAGATGAAAAGTAGAGACTCTACTCTCACTTGGGGCTTTTTGTTACCTGTTTTTTTGTTTTGTTTTGTTTTGTTTTTTGTTTTTTGTGTTTTTTAATATGGAATTCTACTTCCCTTGCTCTTTTTACTCTATAAATATGGCTTCTGGTTATTCTTTTTTTTTTTTTCTTCTTTCAATGGTTAGTTATAAAACAAAAATGAACCTAGCACCATAGCTTTCTACTTTTTAATTAATGAATTTTAAAGCACAGTACCATGTTTACAGAAAATTGTGCAAATCGTATATAGTACCCATATATCTCTTGTGTCATTTCTCCTATCAGTCACATCTTGTATTAATAATCTATATTTAATATAACCAAACAACTGATGTTGGCACATTATAGATAATTAAAATTCCAAACAGTAGGATACCACCTTAAAAAATTATAGAAGACAGATTTCTTACTGGATCATATGCACTAGATAAGGGAAAATCTTGCAAACTAGATGGCAAAAGTCATATCTATGTTTATTTTTACTTTGCCATTATTTTATTGTTTAAGACTCGCAGAAATCTCTAAATTGAGAGGCAGAATGCTAGTCCAGGGAATGATTTTTAAATTGATACTTAATACTTTATTTTGATTTCACTGATCTGGCTCTAACTTAAGCAGAATAAAAAAATACATATTTCCTTAAAATTAGTAATGCAGCAAAAAAATATTTTTTACTGTGTAGTATCAGCTTAAAATAGTGTTTGTTCTTAGTAGAGTCAAGTGTTTTCCTGAATTTGCCACACTCATAGAGCTGACAATTCTGCCTGTCATCTATTTTTACATATGTAAAACAAGTTACTACAAAACCACAACTGTCTCTAACCTCTTATGCTAAATGTACTGCTCGAACATAAAATCTCTTAACTACTATATGTTGATGAAATTGGTTTTTAACTTAAAAATACCTAAAACATTTATTATATGTAGAAAAAAACAGAGTAATAATGATTAGACCCTATTAAACATATTCAAAGGGATGTCAAGTGAAATAAAAATTGAGAAGATAATCCAGGTAGAATAGAATGTGTGACATAATTAAGTTCTTGAGTGTCTACCATGAAAAGGAAATGGAAACTTTAGATATCCACCCTAGGTCAGATAGCTTCTACTTTATTCTGATTTCTTCAAGAAGGATGTAAAAATACTCACATTCTAGCCTGGTATAGAACTTTGGAAATATGCTTCAATTTGTACAAATGAATTGGACTTTCTTGTGCATTAACATTTATCTCAGCGCTTTAAAGGAGCTTATTTTCAATGGTAATTTTTAGCCTGGCTTCTCTGGTTTCCCATCATAGAAACCACTGTACTCTTACCCAGAAGGTCTGGTAAATGACAGTATAGTGAGTGTTGAAAGGGTATTTGAGTTCTGAAATTCTCAGTAGTTCACATTACGTAGGAGGCAAATACTCCTCGCCGTTGTCTGAAAGCAATGCATATTGGTAGTACTTAATATCTAAAGTTGAGTAAGTAGCAACATGGGAATGACTGAACAAGAACTCTTACCACTTGGCAATACCACCACCGGCTCTGTAAACCTTTGTTCATCTGATGATGGTAGATTTAGGGAGATGAGTACTACCATTCCCAGACTAGTTCCAACAAACAGACAAGGGGAAACGGTAGAGTCATTTTTCCGTGCAAAGGATTCCATGAAGTATAAAGCTGTAATTGCTTCTTTAGAATCTTTGTCAATACTGGAGATGCTAGAGCTCCTGGAGCGATTATAGGAATTCTCTCGGGTTTCTATGAGCATTTAAAGAGCAAAAATCAAGCATTAGTGAATCTACACAACCAGCCAAACTTAATACCTGTAAACCATAATTATGAGAGAAAAAATTATTCTTTTTTTATTGACATGAAGGACATCTTATTCAGGTTACTGGCTCAAAGTCTCAAGTCTGTTTGTGTTATCATAAACTCAGGCAGAGTTAAAACTAAACCTTCAGTCTCCTGAGTTCTAACACACCATTTTTCTTTTGTACGTTTTCTGAAAGATCACTTAAAATTCTTTAATCTGGAAAAAAACTCTTAAATCTAAATAGTCAAGATACAAAAATTTTGTGCATCATTTCATTGTTTTTCCTTCCCATATTTTGATCATAGAAGCCATATTAATGATTCGTTGGCAATCCATACTTAACAACAGTATCATGGTAACCAACATGAAAGGACCAATCTGGATCAAAAATGTTCTGCGATAAACATATTGTATATCTTAAGCAATTAAAGCTATAAAAATGGACTTTTGACGTGAGCAATAAAAAATGTAAATGTGATTTATATGAACTTGTTTCGAGCTGCCTACCAACAATCCAAATCTAGTTCTAACTTTGCCAAGGATGGAATAAAGAGTGTGGCACCCATTAAGACTGGCTTTTCTGAGAAAGCTTCAGCTCACTTAGAAAAGAAACAACAGTATGGTTTTGGATGCTCTTGCTCTATCAACACCTGCCCATGTGTACCCTCCAACAAGCACAAATTCCCCCATCTGTTCAACAGTAATACAGTTGGCTGTTGACTAATTGCTCTAGTGTAAAAGCTCCTATTTTTCTTTCTCCAATCTTTACTCACCTTTCCCTCTTGATAGATATGAAATCTGTGTCTTGATAATTCTTATACAACAAGAAAAAATACAAATTCTTAAAAAATATATTTAGAAGAAATAGAATTCAATATTCCTAATTTCCCATTTCTATCTCTTACCAGATTTATAAAAAATAGCTCATCATAAAATTTAGAGATGAGACAGAAGTTGGGTTATCATTTATATACTTTACAAACTTAAAGTCAGAATTATTGTTAAACTGTTTCCCAGCATAAACTAGAGGCAGAAATATCCATAGTTCAAGTTTTGCAGTACCCATTTCAATGACTGTGCTCATTCTTACCCCTCACATGGTGTTTTTATTGTAACATTTACCACCACTCAACACCAATATTCACAAACACATGTTAGAAAGACAATATTGTGACTCCCCATGTCTCCAGGAGCAGATTCAGTATGGCATAACATTAAACAAAATCTGAGTAATGAATTTATTATAAATATTTTTGAAGAACAACAATTGATTATTTTTTGAAATTGTAAAGGATAGTATAGAGTTACTATAGCCAAATCATCTTTCAACCTTTTCTCCCAACTCTGCTCCTAAAATCTTTATTACCAAAAGAATAAAAGCAAAACTACAAGATTCTGGTTGTTTTCCTTCTCTAAACAAAATTTTTACTTTTTCCTCTTATATTGCACTCATCCTCATACTTATTCTATAAATAAGGAAACAATACGTCCTTAAAAGTTTTACAAACATTATCAACTTTATTTAGTTCTTATTTATTATTTATTTATTTCTGTGGTACTGGGGATATATCCTAGACTTCATGCAGACTAGGCAGCTGCTCAGTCTCTGAATTATATCCCCAGACCTTTTGAACTTTATGCTTTGAGACAGGGTCTTGTTAAATGGTCCAGACTGGCCTTGAGTTCCCTTCCTAACCCAGGCAGGTCTTGAAGTTGCAATCCTCCTGCCTCAGCCTCCCCAGCAGCTGGGATTACAGGTCTGTGCCACCAGGCCCGGCTATGATTCTAAATTTTAGAATTTAATAATGTGTTCTTTTAAACATGGTTAGATTCATTTGACAGTAGAGGAAATTAAGGTTGCAGTTACAGATTATCTCCTTGCATGGCTACCTACAGTGGGATCATTTTATTTTTAGAGATAAGGAAGGAAGTGAGTAAGTAATAGAATTGAAGTTATGGCCACAGTCAAACAGGATCTTAATTTTTCAATGTCAAGTAGTTTTGTTTTTGTTTTTGTTTTTAAATCATCTTTTAAATGTAACTTCCATTTCTTTGTCTCCCAGCACCTGTTACCATGATAAACGAAATTTTATCAAATTTTAAACTGTACTCACAGAAATTGATATGTTTATCCTACCTTCAGTTGTAACTGGTAAAGAAATCTCCATGCAAGCAGCTGACTGTGCCTTTCTAAATGGTGGTCTTCCAGGACCCCAGCGATTTACTTTTGAAACGTCAGCACTGGAAAGACGTTTTCCAGAACTGCAACTCTGAGAGGTTGGACTTGTGCAGTGTCCATTTACATGGTCTGTACCAAGAGGAAGAAGGCAGAATAAATATCATAATCAAGTCTTCAGATGAGGAAATCCAAAGGCATAGGTTAAGAAATGGAGGAACAGGAATTCCTCTTCTTCCAATTCATTTGAATATGACTATTTTTTTTTGTTATTTTAAGATTTAGTTACAATTCCAGATTATAAAAAAATCAAGATACTTATTATGTATAGGACATATTTTCATAATTTATCTAATTAACATTTCTTGAAATGTCATATACTTCCCTACTATTTATTTAATGTATTGTTGGATGGCAATATGAAATATGCTTTAATACTGTACTTTTTGTTGCATTATTTGAACAGAATCAATTCATGTAAGTTTTGGAAGGACTTTCTTTACTTAGAATTTGAGGTAGAGAATGACAGCATCATACTGTGCACCTGAGAATGGTACTTAAAGATGCCAGCTTGAAGCCACGCTCCCTATGTGTAATTTCAATTTTGACACTAATTGGTTCTGCCTTCTAAAGTCTTCACACTTTGGTTTCCACTATTATTATTATATACTTCATGCAGTATATAATGTAATTTATGAAATCTATGGAGTATATGTCCTACACAGAGGGCTGCAATAGACACAGCATAAAATTTGTTATCATCACTCTTGTTTCTGAGTATAAAAATTATTCATGTATAAATTGTTCATGAATGTTAGTGAATGTTCGGGTATTACTTTAAAATTTTCAGGCTAGGAGTAGACCTTAATGGTAGGAAAGTTATTCATTATGGGTTTCATCCACAAAAATGTATTTTCTTATTTTGCTTAAAGTCAAGAAATTGCATTTGAAGTATCACTCATAATTCTGCAACATAAAGAATGCATTATGGATCATTCTGCTTTGGTCATCCTTGAGAACAAGCTACATGGAAATGACTATTGGCAATGTTGAATATGTGGAACTGATAATCCATAATAGGCTTTCTGTATTGAACAGTTTCAAAGCCTAAAGTGGTTTATTTCCTAATTTAATTCCTACTCAAGGGCAGGAATTATTTCTCATCATTTTAATGTGAATTAAACTAGATTTTTCCTATTAATATTTAAAATGAGAGTTAATGTTTATTAACATTTAAATGGTAGGCAGGCTATGTATATGCATAATATATAATCTCATTCGATTTTCAGGTAATCCTTTAATATACTTTATTATTATTCTGATATACATGAGGAAAATGAAGAACTGAAAAAAAAAAGACATTTTCTCATCAGGCAATATTCTAAACTGATTTTCTCAATTGATATACATGCTTAAAGTGGATTACATAGTTAGCTAAAATATTTGGGAAAGAATGATACCTTTGAAAATATATTTAGTAGTGTTTGAGAAGCTGATGAAGTACATTGAAATTAGTCATTTTAGAAACAAGCAACTTTTATATTGAATAGAATATCAGAAATCTCAGCTGAAGAGGCAGAAGTTATCTTATGAAGAGTTAGACACTGGGAAGAGAAATTCAAGAGTTCTATTCCTCCTTAACTTAGAGCAACAGTTGACACTAACAGCTTAATGAGAATTAGAAAATAGCAACTATTTAAGGAATAATTTGCAACAATACTCCACATCCTGAGTACAGCAGTCAGTAAAAACCTGCCCTATCCAAGGACATAGTATCTTGCTTTGGGGCCTATGGCTTATACACCATGGCCATCAACACACACACACACACACACACACACACACACACACACACACACACACACACACACAGAGAGAGAGAGAGAGAGAGAGAGAGAGAGAGAGAGAGAGAGAGGTGCACATGTGTGTGTGCATGCGCGCGCGTGTGTGTTAACCAAGTATATAGATATCATGATAGATGTTCAAGAGAGATAAGAATTGATATAAAAAAGGAAAAAGGTTAGTCATAGCTCAATCAACCTGAAAATTTATAATAATAAGACAGTGCTAAATACAAAGAGAAAGAAATCTAGCTATTGACAAAGTCATCCACTGTCATATTATTTTACTGTATAGGCTAATCTAGAATCAATTTATATTTGGTTTTGCTTGGCTTCTTTCTCTCGTCATAATTAGTCTAGGATTCTTTGTTAAATGTATTACACAGTCATTTATTTTCAGTTCTACGGAATATTCCATTGCCCAGATATGCCATTTTTTGCTTGCTTATTTATCTATCTATCTATCTATCTATCTATCTATCTATCTATCTATCTATCTATTCTTTGATGAATAGCTTAGATTTTCCCAGTTATCAATTGTCTCCAAGAGATTTAAAAATTAAATTTATCTTTAACTTATCAAATATTTATTATTTTTAGTCATCTGTACTTTCTGGGTATATTGAGATTTCTCTGGGTAGTGTTTTCCCCTTTTTTTCCCTGAGATTTGAATTTTGGGGAGTTGGATTCTTTCGTGTGTGTGTGTGTGTGTATGTGTGTGTGTGTGTGTGTGTGTGTGTATGCACTCACATGTGTATGTGTGTAAGTATGTCTCTTTTGACATAGGGTATCACTATATAGTTCAGCTTGCTTTCAAGGCTGTCATATTTTTGCTTCTCCTATCCAAATGTTCCGAATGCAACAGAGATGTGCCACCTGTATGGCTTTAGCTTTTGTATATCCAGGAAAGCATTTATTTAATTTTCATTTTAAACAATATTTCTATTGCATATATAATTTTAGAATGGCTTTTTCTTTTCAGTAGCTTAAACATACTTTTCTACTGTCATCTAGCTTTCATTTTCTGTGGAAAATCTGCTTCATTCCTGTTTTGGCTACTTGACATCTTAAAATATCATTTCCCATCTCTGGCTAATTGGCTTTTTAAAAATTTCAATTATGATGTATTTCATAATTTTTTCTTTATATTTCTTAGGTTTGGGGTCATTATATTTTTTGAACTATGGATTTTTATTGTTTATCATATTAGTCAACTGTTTAGCATTATTTATTCAAGCATTATTTCTGTCCCCTTCCCTGTTTTTTTCTCACTTTCTAGAATTCTTACAGTTATATATATTAGGTGGTCTAGAGTTTCATTCTAAACAGTACATTTTTTAGTCTATTAATGTTTTCTTATGCACTGCTAATTATTTTTATTAAGCGCATTTAGTGCATCTAGCATCTCAAAGACAATACTTTTTATCTCTAAAAGTTTTTTTGAATTTTATGTTTCTTTTTGACCTCTGCATATTTAACCAACAGTTCACTAGCATAGCCTATTTGTAACTTCAATGTCAGTTTCTATTGATTAAAATTTTCTCTTCTTCCTAGGTTCTGTTTTAGTAGGTGCTAGACATTATTATATGTCTTTCAAGATATTAAGTGTTCTTTAAAGATGCTTCAGACTTTTTCCAGGACACAGTGACATATTTGAAAAAAAGATATTTTATAGGAGTTATATATCCACTTTAACTTGTCTAAAATGTTGAGAACAGAATCTAGGTAAGTGAAGTGAATGACCATGATATAAGGGATAGCTACTCTATGATGCAGCAACTATAAAGAAGTATGGTCTTAGCTAAAAGAAAATTTAAATTAGTAAAGGTATATTGAAAAATTTAAGGGAACTACTGAAAAAGCAAAACAACAACAACAACAAAACAAAAATAAAAAATAAAACAAAACCAAAAAACTCCAAAATCCATAGTATAATTGAACCATCAAGGTAAAAGAAAATGAAAGAGAAAAATGATCAATTCTTGCATTCCCTTCCCTGCCTCCCACCTTTAAGTTCTACAGCCTAGCGAAAGAGGATACCTCCTTTTTTAGTCCCAGATCTGCAATGCAGAAATCCAATACTGAACAAACTGGCAACCATATCACCAGACAAAACTTGTAGACTGAGCAACTAACAGTGATTTAGGAAAGGCTGCTATTTTCCTTTAAAGAGGATATAAATAATTCCCTTTAAAAACACAGGAAAACAATCAAACAGATGAATAAAATGGTCCAAGACCTAAAAATGGAAATAGAATCAATAAAGAAAACACAAATGGATGCAAAACTGGAGATAGAAAACATAGGAAAGAGAACAGGAGCTACAAATGCAAGCATCACCAACAGAATGTAGGAAATGGAAAATAGAATCTCAGGTGTAGAAAATACCATAGAAGAAATTGGTACATTGGTCAAGGAAAATGCAAAATATAAAAAGGTCCTAACTCAAAACAGCTAGGAAAGGAGTAGAGGGCAGGAAATAGTCAAACCCAGGGCTGAAGTCAGTAAATTAGAAACAGGGAGAATAATGCAAAAAAAATCAACAAAATCAAGAATTGGTTCTTTGAGAAAATCAACAAGCTAGACAAACCCTTATCCAAACTAATTAAAAGGTCCAGAGAGAGTATCCAAATTAACAAAACCAGAAATGAAAAGGGAGACATAACAACAGAAACACCTCAAACTATTCCACAAAATAGAAACAGAAGTAACACTACCTAGTTCACTCTATTAGGCCACAGTTATTCTGAAACCTAAACCATACAAAGACCCAACAAAGAAAGAGGACTTGAGATCAATTTCCTTCATGGAATTTATGAAAAAATACTCAATAAAATTCTCACAGACAGAATCAAAGAATGTATCAAAAACATCATTCATCATGATCGTCACAGGGATGCAGGAATGGTTCTATACATAAAAATCCTATCAACATAATCCACTCAAAACAAAACATAAACAACATATACAAAACTCAAAAGAGTCATATGGCCATCTCATTAGATGCTGAAAATGCCTTTGGAAAAAAATCCAATACCTCTTAATGTTAAAAGTTTTGGAGAGATCAGGACTTCAAGTCACATAACTAAATATAATAAAAGCAATATACAGTAAGCCATTAGGCAATATCAAATTAAATGGAAAGAAACTTTAAGCAATTCTATTAAAATCAAGGACAAGACAAGGCTGCCCCCTCTCTATTTAATATAGTACTTGAAGTTCTGTCCAGAGCAATAAGACAACTAAAGGAGACCAAGGGGATACAAATTGGAAAGCAAGAAGTCAAGGTATCTATTCACAGAAGATATGATAGCATACATAAGAAACTCCATAAACTGTACCAGAGCACTCCTACAGCTATTAAACAGCTTTATCAAAGTATCTGGTTATAAAGTTAATGAAATCAGTAGCCCTCCATTATGCAAATGATAAATGGTCTGAGAAAGAAGTTAGAGAAACAATACCCTACACGATAGCCACAAATAGTATAAAATATCATGGAATAACTCTAACCAAGCAAGTTAAATATCTGTATGACAAAAACTTCAAGTCCCTGAAGAAAGAAAGTAAAAAAGATATCAGAAGATGGAAGGATCTCCCATGTTAATGGTTTGGTAGGATTAACATAGTGCAAATGGCCATCTTACAAAAAGGAATCTACAGATCCAATGCAATCCATATCAAAATTCTAACATGATTTTTTTAACATACCTTGAAAGAGCAATTCTCAACTTCATATAGAAAACCAAAAAGTCAGGATAGCCAAAACAATCCTGAACAATAAAAGAACTTCAGGAGGAGTCACCATTCCTGACTTCAAGCTATACTCAAGCAACAGTGATAAAAACTGCATGATATTGGTACAGAATCCGACAGGTTGATTAATGGAATTGAATCAAAGACCCTGAAATAAACCCACAAATCTATGGACACTTGACTTTTGACAAAGAATTCAAAACCATACAATGAAAAAAGAAAGAAAGAAAGAGAGAGAGAGAGAGAGAGAGAGGGAGGGAGGGAGGGAGGGAGGGAGGGAGGGAGGAAGGGAGGAAGGAAGGAAGGAAGGAAGGAAGGAAGGAAGGAAGGAAGGAAGGAAGGAAGGAAGGAAGAGAGAAAGAAAGAAAGCATCTTCAACAAAAGTTGCTGCTCTAACTGGCAGTCTGCATGTAGAAGAATGCAAATAGATCCATATCTATCACCCTGAACAAACCTCAAGTCCATATGGATCAAATACCTCAACATAAAACCAGATATACTAAATCTGATAGAAGAGAAAGTGGAAAATAGCCTTGAATACACTAGCACAGGAGACAATTTTTTTTAACAGAACACCAATAGCTCAGATACTAAGATAAACAATTAATAAATGGGACCTTATGAAACTGAAAAGTTTCTCTAAGAAAGAGGACCTCATCAATGGGACAAAATGGCAGCCTACAGAGTAGGGAAAGAACTTCACCAAACCTACATCTGACAGAGGACTAATATCCAAAATACTTATAGAACTCAAGAAATTAGATACCAACAAATCAAATAACCCAATTAAAAAATGGGGTACAGAGCTAAACAGAAAATTCTCAACAGAGGATCTCTAATGGCCAAGAAGCACTTGGAGAAATGTTCATCATTCTTAGTCATCAGGAAGATGCAAATCAAAACGACTCTGAAATTTCATTTTACACTTTGGTCCTGCTGTTATTTGATGTGGCAGGTCAGGTTTGTACCCAGGAGGGGTGGGCTCCCCCTTCGCTGAGGAAAAGGGTGAGGGGGAGTGAGGGGAGTGGTTTTTGAGCGTTGGAATAGGAGAAGAGGATGAAGGGGGCCTGTGATCTGGATGTAAAATGAATGAGTGAATAGATAGATAGATAGATAGATAGATAGATAGATAGATAGATAGATAGATAGATTAATGAAAGAAATCTATCTAGAAATTCTCTGCCTTTGAAGTCATAAGTCATACTGTCAATGAGACAGTACCTAGATGTCAATGCAAACTGAGGAGCAAATAATGAATTGGATTAATACCCACAAGACATTTCCACAGTTGAATAAAAAACACAAATGAATTATGCCCCACTGCCAATAGTAACAATCTTGTCCTTCTTGGAGAAAGGGAAATATAATTAGAGTAGTTGAAAAATTAATTTTCAACATTACAAAACTTGTGAAAAGTGAAATTAACCTAATTCCACTTCTTTCTACCTTTCATTTCTTTTTTATTAACTTTAGTGTGTACGCAGTATAGTTGTGTGTGTAGGTATTTGTTCTTTGAAAAAATTCATAGTATTGACAAGCCTTTAGCCATGTTATTCAAAAGAAAGAGAAAGCCAATCCAAATGACAAAATGAGAGATGAAAAGGGAGACGATGAGGAAATTCAGAGAACCATAAGGGCACCCTTTAAAAGTCTGTATTCCACCAATCTGGAAGACCTAAAGAAATGGATGATATGATCTACTGAAGCTAAATCAACATGAAATAATCTAAACAGACATGTTTCCCCCACTGAGAGAGACAGAATTGAAAATCTGCCAAATAAACAGAAACTCAAGGCCAGATAGATTTACTGCAGAATTCTTTCAGAGCATCAAATTGTCATGGATTTTACATTCACTAGTTCACAGCAATGATCTTAGTTTCTCCTTTCAGAAGAAGGAATTATTGGGATTGAGAACAATAATAGCAATCTTAAAGAGCTGAAGAAAAAAAAACATTATAGAACAGTTTTTTACACCTGAATGGTCCAAAGGTATCTATTTAACCATGACCTTCATCTGATTTCATGCCAAAGCTTTGCATCAGGACTAAGGGAATATATAATATAGGTTATACAATGAAGCTTCAAATGCCTAACCAAAAGTCTCATACTAGGATAAGCAGATACAAGCGCTGAAAGAAGTGTCAAGGTCTATCTGAGAAAGACTATCTCACTGTGAGATTTAATGTATAGCCTATGACCACTATAAAAAGCCAAGCACCTCAAATGAAATTATCTATAATGTTCAAAAACAAACAAACAAACAAAATAAAACAACAACAAAAAACAGAGCCAGAACTCCACCTTATAGCAGACTTTTTTGGTTAAATAGTATTACTTGTAAACAAGACTAACATACACAACAGGGGAAAGAAATCCAGAAAAATGTTCATTTACAAAACTGCAGCTATAAAGTCTATCTGTAACAAATGTTTTAAAACATATTTGTGCTGGAAAAAAAAAAACCAAGAAACTTCACATACCTTGGTGTGTAATGCGTTATAAAATGTACTAACAAACAAAATGTCAAATGCTGCCAACAGAACTCCATGGTACTTTTCAGGAAGGCGTTTGGTTTTTTTTTTTTTTTTTTTTTTTTTTTTTTTTTGTGGAACGCTATTAAACATGGCTATCTAGGAAGCTTATGTCATTTATGGATTGGTTGGTAAAAATGTCCAGCCAAATGAATGTAAGAAAACTTAAAGTTGTTGGCTTTTTCCTACCGTACCAAGATCAGCCTTAAGATCTGTTGGCAGACTTAACTTTCTTGATCCTTTGACTGAAAAAACAGAAAAAGGAAAAAGGCAGTTGTTAATCATGTGAAATTAAAGAGGAGTGTGGAGGGCAGTACGTTTCCCAGTATAGTCAGCAGCAGCCTTCTGAGAATTACACTTACTACACATTTATGGGAACAGAAGTATTGTCTCAATATTGGCTGCCATTCAGTAGCAAACTACTTATTAAAACAGAAACACAAAAAGCATTTGTTTCTAAAGTAAATAATTAAGAGAATATTTACATAGATTATTACACCAGGCGTGATAAGCAATTTCTTAATGGAAAATTACCAAAAATTAATTTCAGATATATTGAACAGGTAGCTATCACAAGGAATGTTTAAACTTACATTATGCACTACAATGATAAAAGTAAAAACACTAACCTTTAGAGTTAACTTGGAGTATAAATATCTAATTTAGCTAATTTTCAAATATTATGCAAATGTAATTGCCTGGTTACTAATATTAATGTAATTTAATTTACTATGGGACAGTATATTGATTATATCACTCATCATAGAAGTTTATTCTTTTGATTTAAAAACGGTTAGTGTTGATCAGATCAGTTTAACTTTTAGCATTGTTATGCATAGTGTAAGTTTCTCAAGTCATCAGGCGTGAGAGCAGTCATCTTTACTTACTAAGCCATCTTTTTGGCCTTTAAATATATTTTTCTTTTGTTCCGAAATACTAGTTTTCTTTTCTCTCTCTCTCTCTCTCTCTTTCTTTTTGTTTGGTTTTTTTGTTTGTTTGTTTGGGACAAGGTTTCTCTGTGTAGCCCTGGCTGTCCTGGAACTCACTTTGTTAGACCAGGTTGGCCTCGAACTCAGAAATCAGCCTGGCTCTGCCTCCCAAGTGTGGGATTAAAGGTGTGCGCCACCATGCCCAGCTTTCTTTTCTTTTATTTCAACAATATAAAGATGTAAGATCCATTCATATTTCACAAGTTACACAAACCTTAATATTATGGTTTAATTCAGTTGCTAAAGACTGCTGACTTTAATATGACATCTATATTACATAAGAGCAAATATAAACTCTGATAAAGTAAAAGCAGCAGGCAAAGACATTTGTGCATCAGTCTATAAAAACTGAGAAGCAATAAAGTCAGATTTTAATAACTTGATATTAACAACTACCAGCATAAACAGAAGATGCTTTTTATATCAAAACACAACAAAAATCACATAATAATGTTGGGGTGATGCAGTTTATAAAAATATCTCTTACACTGCAATGACTGGACCTTTTGCTAGACCTCACATCCAAACTTAATTATATACCTTAATGTTAGATAAGATTTAAGATTACTACTCTATTGTATACTCAGCCTGTTTGTTAACTTTCCATTAAGATAACAATGTAACAAACAATCTTACTTGCCTTGGATTTCTCATGTAATCAGCTTCCACAATATAAGTTAATGTACAGCTGAAATCTTAAGTTATGTGCTCTTCCATGCCCCAGACCCAGAATAATGCATGTATTTTATGATAACCATTTGCTGAAAACATCAAGTATAGGCTGAAGGCTATTATATAAAATAAATATCCACCAAAAGTGATGAAAGCAACATAAAGATATTGTTTGATAAATCATTATGTTTATAGTATTGTTTTTTATCTTGGTCAGTTGAAGTCTGTGACTTAATCCTTTGTAACATTCTCTTAGAAGAAGTTGTGAAGTATCCCCATTTCTTCGCCATGTGATGCTTTCTGTGTGTTTCAGTAAACAAGAAAGCAAAGCCTTTTGTTAGAGACAGACAGACAGACAGACATAGATAGATACAAGCAGACACAGATACAACAGAGGAACCTACACAGGCACACAGAGGTGACAGAGAGGGACACATTCAGACTAATAAGACACACAAGAGCATGGAAACACAGGAAGAGCAAAGGAAGGAGAGGATGCAAATCCAGGTTTACTCTTGGCACCAAGGGGAAGTGCTTTCATTTCTGTTATTATTACTTTATTATTAACGCGTTCAAATTGACCACATAATAGTACTTCAAAAGAGTTTATATCATAATTCAGACAAATTGAAGAGGTGAGGATTTCTATTCTGATTTTAAATAGGATCTTTAACATATCTACATCACCCCCTCTCTTCATATACATGATTATATGTGTATTATGTGAATATAAATATATTCATACATGCACATATTTACATATTTGTGTACATATGTATACATATATATGTATATATTTAACCAGATTACAACAATTTTTTTAAAGGCCTATAATCCTTGCCAGACTTTAAAAGTCCTGATTTACAGAGCAGGAAAATTCTTACAAGGACAGGCCTCCTAGGAGACCTGCAGCAACCCAGATTCACATTCCCTACATTCTTTTGTTTTGTTTGGCTTTGCTTGTTTTTCCTATAGGCAGGGTTTCCTTACATAGCTTAAACTGGCTTTAAACTCATGAAGCACTTGAGGATGACTTTGAACTATGATTCTTTTGTCTCTACCCCTGAGCATTAGGATTATCCACATACATCACATGTCTTGGTTTGTTTGGTCCTGGAGGTAGGAACAAGGCTTCTGGGATAATTGACAAGCACTCTGCTAACTGACCACATCCCTAGTCCCGCCCCCCCCATATCATTCTTTTATTCCTCAATTATTTTATTTATTTACATCCCAAATGTTGCCCCTCCCATCATTCTTATAGTACACTCACCCCGATATGATAGCATTCATGGTAAATGACTTTGGCTTTCAGAGACACTCTAGAGTTTGAATTCTCAGCACCTACTCAGTTTACCAGCTACCTTTCTGACCCTCTGTAGACTACTTACTGCTTATCAGAAACCTAGGGCCATTCTTACAAAGCTTGCCCTCAATTGTGGTACCTGGGGAGGAAAAGGGTGACTAGATGATTGATTGATGAAGGAACTTCCCTAATAGCAATGCTACTAACAGGCCTCTGTTACTATGCATTCAATATTGTTCTTCAGCTTCCCTGTGAATTGACGACGATTTATCTGTCAAGGTATCTCACATTGGGCTGGGGATATATCTTAGGTTACCTAATGCAGGCAGAGCAGATTAGGGAAGCATGTTCAAGTGTTGGAGAGTAAGAGGAAGATAATATAAAAGTTATATTGGGAATGCTTATTGATACTCAGTGCCTGAGGTTTTCCCCAAGTGCACTTAGATCTGGCATGTGAGAGCAAGAGTCAGTTACTCAAGAGGGACAAACCGAGACAGCTGGTCAATGCCAGAGCAGAGTCCATTGGGTTTGAGTAAACTGGAATTTATGTAAGGTGACCAAACTCATGCAGCCCTCTAAATTTCTCCTTTTTATTGTTAATTAAGCTAAAGCATATATTCCACACTCATTGCATAGTGTTAGTCAAAGAAAGAAGATGAAATAGAATTGTCATAGTGCCTGGTAGACTAGCACACAAGAGGACTGAAGAATTCTGGTTCAAAGAACACACAGAGCTGTTCAAGCTGATACCCTCACCCCCACACATAGTTCTGCTCTACTCTGTTCTTTCCATTTCATCTGTTTGGGTAATTCTCTGATATGCTGCAACAACTGCTATAGGGCTTCCTTCTCAAGAATAAACTCTTAATAAAAATATGTATCAGTGGTCTGAGTTTGAAACAATGTTACACTTGTAACATTCCACACACCAGATGCCAAAATACTGGAAGGGACTTAGGTTAACAGAAATTTGTATTTTAAGGTGTTTTATAAACAACATTGAAGTCCAAATGCTGTCAGATCACAGTTTGAGAAACAGTATTATAAACCCTTCCTGAGTAATGACTGGCCCACAGGTCTTTTTCCAGAGAAAACTTCCATGAGAAACATTATCTGTAGTGCATTTCAGTTTCCCATGTAAGACAAGCCATGTAGTTCTTAGTGACTAAATGAGCACCACATATGGTAGATACATTAGATATAGATGTCACATCTCTAGATCTTAAAATTGGTTATAATTATATTTTTCAAGTTAATGTTTTTAGCTCTTTCCTTGATAATTTTTTTAAAAATTTTATAATGTTTGGTTATCCATTTTTAAACAAGGGCATCTTTTTCTTACTATAAGTATTTATAAGTATGTAATTTTGACTTTTGTTTTTGATATGGTAAGCTAGTACATTCTAAGACCCCAATGTCTTTTTAAGAGTGATGTCACATACTTGGTCCATAATGACTTATTCTCTATAAAAAAAATCTGCTATGTCACACTGTTCATATTGCACATTCTTGACTGATTTACAGAATATCATGCACAGACCATATGATAGTTAATTGGGCTGGTTCAGGAAATATTGTTTTAACAATTATTAGCGTTTAATCACTTTCTTCCCCCATCTCTAAAGAAGCTCATGGCCTCATGCATGCTAGGTAAGAGCCCAACCACTGTGACTACTGAGCTACCTCACCAGCTTCAGTTCATTTCTTATGACCCTAGTCATGTTTGGCTCTGGAAAAATTAGCAGGAATTTATTGTTATTTTTAATATTCTGTGGCATGCTTTTTGAAAATAAAAATAAAACAAAGGAAATACAATGCAGAGTTGTATATTACAAGTTAAACTTTATTCTATGTTAATTATACCTCTGTACATCTGACATAAAGGAATTAAAATGCCAAAGAAAGCATCCCACAGTTGACTCAAGCCCCACTTACTAAATTATAGCTATCAACTTAGGTTTCATTTTTATTTCTATTGAGATAGTTTCTCATATAGTCCTGCTTCATACAGGCCTCACCAGCTGAGGACAATGTTACATTTCCCATTCCTCCTGCTGCATTTCCTGAGTGCTGCCCCACCACCTCTAGTCTGTTCTGTGCAGGGAACTGAACTCAGGGCTTTAGGCATGCTACCCAAGCACTCTGTCAACTGAGCTGTTTCCAGCTGATTAATCAGACTCCTTTTACTTATTTATATCACCTTTGCTCTCTCATATCATCTTCCTCATAACTCAGCTGTATCTTTCTCATTGCGCCATCATGTCATTTCAATAGTTATTATTATGTAAATTTTATGTGGCTTTTGTCATTTGATGAATGAACACTGAGGGGAATAAAATCTTTAGGTTTTCCAACCAAATAGAAATAACTAAAAATTTTAACGTTTTTCCATTGAAATACTCTTGTGCTTTAATTTTCTCACCATAAAAGGGCATATAGAAACTACTATTTATAAAACTCTAGCAATTAATTTATCTTTCTTGGCTATTGATCTTACTTGGCATCTATAACATTAATAATTCTTTAAAGCTACAAATCTGGTTATATCTATTTTTTAATGAATGACTTTGTTTTCTTAAAGATTTATTTATTTATTTAATGTATATGAGCACACTGTTGCTGTCTTCAGATACACCAGAAGAGGGCATTAGATACCATTACAGATGGTTGTGTGCCAGCATGGGGTTTCTGGGAATTGAACTCAGGACCCCCGGAAGAATGGTCAGTGATCTTAATCACTGAGCCATCTTGCAAGCCTCTGAATAACTTTCTTAAAGGTACACAGCCTTGTGTTTAAGTTTGTTTGGGTCCCAATAAACAGTTTCAGGTTTTAAGGCCTCTGTGTAGTATTGTGATGATAAAACCTGTAACGAATAATTCTTTAGAAAAACTTTCTGAAATGGCAATTCTTTGCTAGAGTTACAGTGATGATCAATGGTTGTTGCTGGTTACAGAAATTAATTCACTGAATTATACAGGCTAATGGTAACTCTATAATAAAATCTCAGTTGGTGGGCATTGGCATTTCCTCTGAATTTCCTGTTTGTCTTGTCCTACTTTCTCATAGGCTTCATGAAGTTATTCTGCTATATGATTTTTTAAAATATCAAAATTCTATGTAATATTTTAAGATCAAGACAAAAAATGCCTTATGAATCCCTATTTTATAATGTGACATAACTATCTCTCATTTGAATACATACTTCCAGCAACATGCCTTTTATTTACCATTTTTTGACCTGTGTTTTTAGTATAAGTGAGAATCAAATCTTAAACTGTGGAGCAAATTGGGAAGAAATGAGTATTTTGTTTGTTCATAGAAAAGATTTTCACCTTCACCTGGCAAGTGGTGCACTTGACTCCTCTGTTTCACAGCGGGCATTTCATTCCTATAAAAGCCTGGTGCTGCCTCAGGAGTTCTGGTGGCAAGTCCTAAAGGAAGGGAATACAAGACTATTGGCATAGAATTTCTCAGCCCGACTGAATAAGAATATATCTTAAAGGCCAATTTCCTAATGACTACACAGGAGGCCTGTGTTGATCTGTGCTGGGCTGTGTGTGCACGTGCATGTGGAGATCGGAGATAGATGTCCAGTTTCTTCCTTCATCACTTTGCATCCTCTCTATTGAGGCAAGGCTTCTCAGTCAAATCCAGAGCTTGCTGATGTAGCTGCTCTAGCTAGCCAGCTTGTTCCAGGGATCCTCTATCTCTGCCTCTCAAGGGCTAGGATTACAAGTAGACTGCCACATTACCTCACATTTATGTGGGTGCTGGGGAGTTGATCTACAGTATTCACGATTATATGACAAGTATGTTACTCATGGAGCTATCTCCTCAGCCCTATTTTGTGCCTTTATTTAGTACATTATATCGCTCTCTCTATATCTGTATCTAAGATATTAATTTCTATGATAAAGATATTGATTGCTCTTACCCCCTTATGCTCTCGCCTCTCTCTTGCCTCTTGCCCCCTTACTCCCAATTTCCTTCCCCCCTTCTTCATGGCCATGGCTGGCCCCCCCTTTTTCTACTTTCTCCTTCTCTCTGCCTTTCTCTGCATCTGTACCCTTTTAACTCCCCTCCCCATTCCCTGAATAAACTCTATTCTATACTAAAAAAAAGATATCTATTTATCTGATATATATCTGACATATATGTATATATACATATATATACATACATGTGTGTGTGTATGTATGTGTATATGTGTGTGTATGTATGTGTATGTGTGTGTGGTGTGTATGTAATAATCAAAGAATCACTTAGGGTTTTGTTGATATTGTTTTGGTTTTGTTCTTGTTTTTGAGATGGGGGTCTCATGTAGTCCAGGCTGGCTCAAACTTCTGATCCTGAGGATAGTTTTGAACTACTTTTCTTTTCTTTTTTTTTTTTAAAAGACCTATTTATTATTATACATAGATACACTGTAGCTATATATTATTAACTCTACTTTGCCCTCTAAATATAGATATATATATATAGAGTTTCTATGAAGATGCTGCAGGATATTAGATGCACACTGATTTTAGATCAAGAATTAGAAAAACAGAGTTGGTTCTTGCTTTTGAATATTTTTATGACACCACATTTTTATGACATTTTAATAAAGATATATTTAATAAAAATAAATATCAGTCATCCTGGTGTTTGTGGACTTGGTTACTTAATAAGGTTTTTGTAGACTATGGGAAATATGAGTTATAGGGTTGATTGTAATAACAGAAATAGAAGGAGTCTTGGGACCTGATGGGAGCATAGAAGAGGATGCACTCCCAGGCAAAGGATTGGAAAAAGGCTCATGGTCTTGGGAAGATATAACCCTATCATTAAAGATTTGTTGAGTTTAGAACTCTTTATGGGAAAAACATACTACTTTCTTTAGAAAGTTATACTCCTCTCAGGTGACTGGGGTAGGACTGCATATTAGTACCTATCTACCCCTCTTGGAAGATGCGCTTATACAGGACACAAGTTACACAGCACTCTGAATGCAAAGGGGTTTCATAGCTTTAGAAAGTATTGATTTAAAAATATTTTTAGTATAATTATTTTTGAAAGTTGACTACTGTTTCCTTTGTGATTATTAGTTTACTTTCTGTTCTTAATTTTTCTTCAGTGGATAGCATAATGTCTTACTGTGGAAACTGAAAATTCTAGTTGAATACTTTAGTAAATGAAAAACCAATATAAAAAACATATTATTTTGAATAGTGAGAATCAAATTCCAGTTGGCTCACTGGATTCTATTGCTCCCAATCTACACTCTATTCTCTTTCATTACCTCAAGTAAATACTTGATAGCCTGTACTTTTATCTGTTATTCGTAGTATATTAAAGTATAAGAGACTTTGAGAACACAGAAAATCTATAAAATAATTACTGTTTTCCCTAAGTGCTAGATTATCTTATTACAATAGGCTTACAGTGACTATTAACACTTGATTTTAGTGAATTTAATGGGGGGAGGGAACGGTCTAAGATCTTTTGTGGAGAATTACTACTGAAGAAATATCTTTAAACTTTTTCATAGCAAAATAATATGTCTACCCCATTTAGGAAGATACACTTAACTGTCAATTTTATCCTTAAAGTGATAAATGAATTCCATTATAATATGATTTTATCTCCAAGAAACAAAACATGCAGGTAGTCAAAACTGTCCTGTTTTTCAGAAATATACTCGATCACACGTAAGCCTCTTGAGCTGCCTTCAGAGAAGAAGAGCAGTTTTGTTTCCAGAGGTGTTCTACCTCCTATGAAAGAATAAATACTACAGGAAGGGGGGTAAGGGTAGGATAATAACCAAAAGCTTTCAGCAATTATCACAGTTATGAGCATCTTAGCCTTATTCTTTTTTAATTAGATATTTATTTCATTTACATTTCCAATGCTATCCCAAAAGTCACCCACACGCTCCTGAAACAAAGATGTTACTAACATCACATCTATGCAATATTATATGGAGGCCTTAGACAACATTTTTCTTTAGAAGAAGAAATAGAAATGCCATTTTCACTGGGAATATAATTAAATATGTAGACAACCCGAAATAATTTATAAACTATTAGAATTTATAAATTTAATGAGTTTGCTGGGTACAAGTACAATTTGTAAATATTAATTATGTTTTAACATTCTATCCACAAGTGACTAGAAAATTAAATCACATTTATAATGAATAAAAAATAAAAACAAAAGAATAAGTAAGATGAACAAGACCTCTGCAATGAAAATTAAAAATCACTACTGAGATAAAGAACACATATAAATGTGTAATACACAGGGGACATTCAATATTGTTAAATATGTGAATTATACATAATTGATCTATAAGTAAAATTGTAATAACAATATAAACATGTTTATATGCAAATTAATAAATTATTCATAAAAGTTAAAAAACTAGAATATATAAAACACTCTTGAAAAAGGACCAAAAATTTGGAGAAACTACAATGTCTGCAATATTTAATAAGGCTATATTAATTAAAACAGTATGATCTGAGTAAGTAGTATACATTCTGTTTTGAATAGGAGATAAAGCTCTCCCTTCCAACACATGCACACACCACATAGTAAAGTCTACTGACTAATCGCGAAGGAAAGGGTAATCTCCACGTAAATATCACTTATCATTTGGATCACTAAACAGCTTCTTCTTCATATTATACATAGAATAAATTCCAATTGGAAGTTAAATGTGAAATATAAAACAGTACATTTCTATAGGATAATATTAAAAATAACTTCATGATTATATTGGATAAGACTTTTCTTTAAACAAAAGGGCATAAGGCATTTCATTAAAATAAAACATCATCAAACTGAAATACATTAGAACTAGCACTGACTTTAAGAAAGTAAAGAGAAGGCCACAGAGAAGGTGCAAAATATTTAGTAGCATATACATGTAGCCGAAGACTTCTAACACACACACACACGCACACCCACACACACATACCTCTATAAATAAGAAATGAATAAAGAGAAGTTGGCGACCCAATCACAATGAGGAAAGAGTTAAACATCTTATAAAATAAGATAAATGTAGTACATATAGAACTTTTTAAAATCAGACATTAGAGATGTGCAATCCAATTTAATTCTACAATGAGATTATACTACAAAATGAATATAATTTTTAATACTAAGTGCACTAACATTGTATATCAGGAAGTATATGAAAGAAATGAACCCCCTGAACACTTTAAAATGGAAATAAATTGGTAAGCTACCTTAGAAAACTCACTAGTAATATATTTGCTAGCTACTCACATTTGTGTGTGTGATATTTCTCTTTTAGAAATATATGTAACAGAAATGAGTTGATATTTTAGTTAAAAAACCTAGATGCTTAGTTGTCAGCATAAAAACAATCAATTGTAGCCAGAACAGTATGTCTCCACTAGAGCCCAACAACACTACTACAGCAGGCACTGAGTAATTCAACATAGCTGAGGCACAAGAAAAAGACCTAAGCTAGCCTATGTAAATATGATAAAGGTACTTTAAGAGAAAATGAATAAATGCCTTTAAATAAATCTATGAAAACATAAATGGTGGGAAGACATGAATAAAACATTTCAAAATTTGAAAGTGGAAATGCAACAAAACAAACAAACTGAGGGAAATCTGGAAATGAAAACTTTAGGAATTTGAACAGTACCCTCAGAGGCAAGCTTTACTAACAGTATAAAAGGGATGGGAGAGAATCTCAGGCACTAAAGACACAGTGGAAGAAATGCATAGGTCAGTCAAAGAAAATGTTAAATCTAAAAAACTTCTGGTATGAAACATCCAGGAAATTTGGGACACTAGGAAAAAACTAAATATAAGAGTAATAAGAATAGAAGAATGAGAAGAAAAATTAAAAAATAATAAAATTAAAAATAGAAAGAAGAAGGAGAAGAAATCCAGGTCAAGGGCACCAAAAATATTTTCAACAAAATCATAGAAGGAAATTTCCCTAACCTAAAAAAAGGAGATACCTATCGAGATACAAGAAGCATACTGAACACAAAATAGACTGGACTAGAAGAGAAAGTTCCCCTGGCACATAATCAAAACACTAAACATACAGAACAAAGAACAAATATTAAAAGTTTCAAGGAAAAAAAACCAAGTAATATATGAAGATAGTTGCATTTGATTAACACCAGTGAAGACTCTAAAAGCCAGAAGGGCCTAGACAGATGTTTCAGAAACTCTAAGAGACTACAGATCACAGCTCAGATTACTATACCTAGTAAAACATTCAGTCAGAATAGATAGACACTTGAAGTTCTTGTCATAGAGATCTTTCACTTCCTTAGTTAGAGTCACGCCTAAGTATTTTATATTATTTGTTGCTATTGTGTTGTTTCCCTAATTTCTTTCTCAGCCTGTTTGTCCTTTGTGTAGAGAAAGGCCATTGACTTGTTTGAGTTAATTTTATATCCAGCTACTTCACTGAAGCTGTTTATCAGGCTTAGGAGTTCTCTGGTGGAATTTTTAGGGTCACTTATATATACTATCATATCATCTGCAAAAAGTGATAATTTGACTTCTTCCTTTCCAATTTGTATCCCCTTGATCTCCTTTTGTTGTCTAATTGCTCTGGCTAGGACTTCAAGTACAATGTTGAATAGGTAGGGAGAGAGTGGACAGCCTTGTCTGGTGCCTGATTTTAGTGGGATTGCTTCAAGCTTCTCACTATTTACTTTGATGCTGGCTACTGGTTTGCTGTAGATTGCTTTTATCATGTTTAGGTATGGGCCTTGAATTCCTGATCTTTCCAAGACTTTTATCATGAATGGGTGTTGGATTTTGTAAAATGCTTTCTCAGCATCTAACGAGATGATCATGTGGTTTTTGTTTTTGAGTTTGTTTATATACTGAATTACGTTGATGGATTTCCGTATATTGAACCATCCCTGCATCCCTGGGATGAAACCTACTTGGTCAGGATGGATGATTGTTTTGATGTGTTCTTGGATTCGGTTAGCAAGAACTTTATTGAGGATTTTTGCATCAATATTCATAAGGGATATTGGTCTGAAGTTCTCTATCTTTGTGGGGTCTTTTTGTGGTTTAGGTATCAGAGTAATTGTGGCTTCATAGAATGAGTTGGGTAGAGTACCTTCTGTTTCTAGTTTGTGGAATAGTTTGTGAAGAACTGGGATTAGATCTTCTTTGAAGGTCTGATAGAACTCTGCACTAAACCCATCTGGTCCTGGGCTTTTTTTGGTTGGGAGACTATTAATGACTGCTTCTATTTCTTTGGGGGATATCGGGCTGTTTAGATCATTAACCTGATCTTGATTCAACTTTGGTACCTGGTATCTGTCTAGAAACTTCTCCATTTCATCCAGGTTCTCCAGTTTTGTTGAGGATAGCCTTTTGTAGAAGGATCTGATGGTGTTTTGGATTTCTTCAGGATCTGTTGTTATGTCTCCCTTTTCATTTCTGATTTTGTTAATTAGAATGCTTTCCCTGTGCCCTCTAGTGAGTCTGGCTAATGGATTGTCTATCTTGTTGATTTTCTCAAAGAACCAGCTCCTCAATTGGTTGATTCTCTGAATAGTTCTTCTTGTTTCCACTTGGTTGATTTCGCCCCTGAGTTTGATTATTTCCTGCCGTCTACTCCTCTTGGGTGAATTTGCTTCCTTTTGTTCTAGAGCTTTTAGGTGTGTTGTCAAGCTGCTAAAGTATGCTCTCTCTAGTTTCTTTTTGGAGGTACTCAGAGCTATGAGTTTTCCTCTTAGAAATGCTTTCATTGTGTCCCATAAGTTTGGGTATGAAGTGGCTTCATTTTCATTGAACTCTAAGAAGTCCTTAATTTCTTTCTTTATTCCTTCCTTGACCAAGGTATCATTGAGAAGAGTGTTGTTCAGTTTCCACGTGAATGTTGGCTTTCTGTTATTTTTTTTTTGTTATTGAAGATCAGCCTTAGTGCATGGTGATCTGATAGGATACATGGGACAATTTCAATATTTTTGAATCTGTTGAGGCCTGTTTTGTGACCTATTATGTGGTCAATTTTGGAGAAGGTACCATGAGGTGCTGAGAAGAAGGTATATCCTTTTGTTTTAGGATAAAATGTTCTGTAGATATCTGTCAGATCCATTTGTTTCATCACTTCTGTTAGTTTCAGTGTGTCCCTGTTTAGTTTCTGTTTCCATGATCTGTCCATTGGTGAAAGTGGTGTGTTGAAGTCTCCCACTATTATTGTGTGAGGTGCAATGTGTGCTTTGAGCTTTACTAAAGTTTCTTTAATGAATGTGGCTGCCCTTGTATTTGGAGCATAGATATTCAGAATTGAGAGTTCCTCTTGGAGGATTTTACCTTTGATGAGAATGAAGTGCCCCTCCTTGTCTTTTTTGATGACTTTGGGTTGGAAGTCAATCTTATCAGATATTAGGATGGCTACTCCAGCTTGTTTCTTCATACTATTTGCTTGGAAAATTGTTTTCCAGCCTTTCATTCTGAGTTAGTGTCTATCTTTTTCTCTGAGATGAGTTTCCTGTAAGCAGCAAAATGTTGGGTCTTGTTTGTGTAGCCAGTTTGTTAGTCTATGTCTTTTTATTGGGGAGTTGAGACCATTGATATTAAGAGATATTAAGGAAAAGTAATTGTTGCTTCCTGTTATTTTTGTTGTTAAAGTTGGCATTCTGTACTTGTGGCTGTCTTCTTTTAGGTTTGTTGAGGGATTACCTTCTTGTTTTTTCTAGGGCGTTGTTCCCGTTCTTGTATTGTTTTTTTTCTGTTATTATCCTTTGAAGGGCTGGATTTGTGGAGAGATAATGTGTGAATTTGGTTTTGTCGTGGAATACTTTGGTTTCTCCATCTATGGTAATTGAGAGTTTGGCTGGGTATAGTAGCCTGGGCTGGAATTTGTGTTCTCTTAGTGTCTGTATAACATCTGTCCAGGCTCTTCTGGCTTTCATAGTCTCTGGTGAAAAATCTGGTGTAATTCTGACAGGCTTGCCTTTATATGTTACTTGACCTTTTTCCCTTACTGCTTTTAGTATTCTATCTTTATTTAGTGCATTTGTTGTTCTGATTATTATGTGTCTGGAGGAATTTCTTTTCTGGTCCAGTCTATTTGGAGTTCTGTAGGCTTCTTGTATGTTCATAGGCATCTCTTTCTTTAGATTTGGGAAGTTTTCTTCAATAATTTTGTTGAAGATGTTTGCTGGTCCTTTGAGTTGAAAATCTTCATTCTCATCTGCCATATCCAGAGATCCATCCCATGAGCAGCTTCCAAACGCTGACACCATTGTATACACTAGCAAGATTTTGCTGAAAGGACCCAGATATAGCTGTTTCTTGTGAGACTATGCCGGGGCCTAGCAAACACAGAAGTGGATGCTCACAGTCAGCTATTGAATGGACCATAGGGCCCCCAATGGAGGAACTAGAGAAAGCACCCAAGGAACTAAAGGGAACTGCAACCCTATAGGTGGAACAACAATATGAACTAAGCAGTACCCCGGAGCTCTTGTCTCTAGATGCATATGTATCAAAAGATGGCCTAGTCGGCCATCACTGCAAAGAGAGGCCCATTGGACTTGCAAACTTTATATGCCCCAGTACAGGGGAATGCCAGGGCCAAAAAGGGGGAGTGGGTGGGTAGGGGAGTGGGGGGTGTATGGGGGACTTTTGGTATAGCATTGGAAATGTAAATGAGCTAAATACCTAATAAAAAATGGAAAAAAAAGAATAGATAGAGAAAATAAGACATTTCATGATAACCCAAATTACACATACACACACACACACACACACACACACACACACAAATCTAGGCCTAAAATAAGGACTAGAAGGAAAATTCCAATTTAAAAAAAATTAACCCAACCTAGGAAAACATAAGGAATATATTACCCAAACTAGCAAATTAAAGGAGGGGAAACACCACTACACACACACTCTAACTCAGCTCTATCTGAGACCACTATGGACTAAAGCTGAATATCAACAACAGCAGAAAGAATGAAAGCTTTCAAAGTCGTGGAAACTGAACTTTATACTAAAATTCAATGAAAATAAACACATAACAAAATGTGTTGGACAAAATAAATGAGATGCTAAGAAGAAAGTTCATAGCACTAAGTGCTTACATAAGAAAACTGGAGCGACCACATACTAACAATGTAACAGAACACCTGAAGGCTATCAAACAAAAAAAAAATAAGTAAGAATACCCAAGAGGAATACAGGCAAGAAATATTCAAACTCAAGGCTGAATTAAATAAAAATTAACAACAACCAAACAATACAAAGAATCAATGAAACAAAGAACTGGTTCCTTGAGAAAATCAATAATATTGACAAACCCTAATCCAAATTAACAAAAAGGCAGAGAGAGAATATCCAACTAACAAAAATTAGAAATGGAGAGAGGCCATAAGGACAGGCATAGAGATCTTCCCTGCTCTCCGAGCCCTCTGGCCCAGGCAAGCTGCCCTAAGCAGTCTGCTAGCCCAGGGAGATCTCCATTCTCCTGCCACCTCTCAGTCCACCTTCATCAGACCTGAGGCTCCTAAACCATACAGACCTCAAGGATATCCATCAGAGGCCTGCCACTCCAGGGCCATCAAGGTTCACCCCCTTCCCAATAATTACTACAACAGGAACAGCCAGGGACCAAAACCATCCAGATTGCTAAAGGCCCTGAAAAGAACACAATCAAAAGCTGGGAAATATAACACATCCAAAGCACAGCTTCTCTACTACAGCTAATCCTGGATATCCTAACACAACGGAAACACAAGAAAATGGCCTTGGACCACCTAGTGATTGCCATATCCAGAGATCCATTCCATGATCAGCTTCCAAACGCTGACACCATTGCATACACTAGCAAGATTTTGCTGAAAGGACCCAGATACAGCTGTCTCTTGTGAGACTATGCCAGGGCCTAGCAAACACAGAAGTGGATGCTCACAGTCAGCTATTGAATGGACCATAGGGCCCCCAATGGAGGAACTAGAGAAAGCACCCAAGGAACTAAAGGGAACTGCAACCCTATAGGTGGAACAACAATATGAACTAAGCAGTACCCCGGAGCTCTTGTCTCTAGCTGCATATGTATCAAAAGATGGCCTAGTCGGCCATCACTGCAAAGAGAGGCCCATTGGACTTGCAAACTTTATATGCCCCAGTACAGGGGAATGCCAGGGCCAAAAAGGGGGAGTGGATGGGTAGGGGAGTGGGGGGTGGGGTGGGTATGGGGGACTTTTGGTATAGCATTGGAAATGTAAATGAGCTAAATACCTAATAAAAAATGGAAAAAAAAAAAGAAAATGGCCTTAAATCCAATCTTATAAAGATGATAGAGGTCTTTAAAAAGGAAATGTAGAAGTGAAGTAGAAATAATATTTAAAAGCCTGCCAGCCCCAACCCAAGAAAAATCTCAGTGCCAGATGGCATTACAGCAGAATTCTATGAGACTTTCCAAGCAGATTTAATGCCAATACTCCTCAAATGACTACACAAAAAGAAGCAGAAAGAACACTTCTCAATCTGTTTCATGAGCTCACAGTCACTCAGATGCCCAAACCACATAAAGATCCAACAAAAGAGGCATTTTTACAAATCAATTCACCTTCTGAACTTAAATGCAAAAAATCTCAATGAAGTTCTTCCAAACTGAATCCAGGAATGCAGGGAACCCTTGAGTTGGCCTAGCCTAGCTGCTTCGAGAGGCATGTGCCATAGGTTTTTCAGGGTAGAGTGCATGCCTGCTGGGGCACAATGTGCCTTCTAGTTCCTGATATACGCCCTCAGGCACTGAAGTGTGAAACTAATGCACTCCCTCAGGCAGTGAAGTGTTCAGGCGGCTTTGTGTTTCTGTGTATGTTCCCTTTGTAGTCAAGGAAGCATGAAAACTTGACATAATTGGTCTTAGACATTAATCTTGTGTATGCCATACAATTTGCACATATCATTGTATCCTGGCAACTACAACTGTATCAATCCTGGCAATTGCCATCATATTCCATTTCTGAAAAAGGTATAGAGAGACTGATTGCTCCCCAGCCCTTCTGTGCCCCTCCAACTTGGTCTAATTTAATTCCTTGCAAACATATCAGGCAACATTGGCCCGATCAGTAAATACAGGTACTTAGACAGGAACTTAACAAAAAGATCATGTACGAAGTAAGATCAAGACCAAGTAAGCTTCATCTTAGAGAGATATCTCAACACGTATAAACTGATAAGTAATGTAACCCATCATATAAAGAAACTGAAATTAAAAAACACACAATTATCTCACTAAATGAAAAAAATGCCTTTGATAAAATTCAATACCTCTTCATAATAAAAGTATTGGACAGATTAGGGATACAAGAGACATACCTCAATACAGGCAAGCAAACAGTTAAAAAAAAAAAGGAGAGAAACTCAAAGAAATTTCACTAAAATCAGGAACAAGATAGGGTATTCACTCTCTCAATTCCTATTCAATATAGTATTTGAGTCTTAGCTAGAGCATTAAGACAACTGAAGCAGATCAAAGAGATACAAATTATAAAGGAAGAAGGCAAAGTATTTTTATTTGCAGATGATCTGATAGTATATATAAGTGACCCTAAAAATTACCCCTGGACACCCTTACAGCTGATAACACTTTCAGCAAAGTTGCTTATACAAAATTTACTCATAAACATTGGTAGGCCTCCAATATACCAATGACAAATGGACTTAGAAAGAAATCATGGAAACCATACCCTTCACAATAGCCTCAAATAATACAAGACATCTTGGGTACCTCTAACCACGCAAGCAATTTAATAAAAACTTTAAGATATTAAATGAAGAAATCAAGAAAGATATCAGAAGATGGAGAGATCTCTGGTGCTTCTGGACTGGTAGGATTAATAGAGTGATAATGGCCAACCAACCAAAATAATCTATGTATTCTATTCAATCCTATCAAAATTTCAACACAATCCTTCACAGAACCTGAAATGAATGACAGTTTTAAGCTTCATATGGAAATGCTAGAAATCCAGGATAGCTAAATTAAAAAAAACCCAACGAGCCCGGCTTGGTGGTGCACTCCTTTAATCCCAGCACCTGGGAGGCAGAGGTAGGCAGATTTCTGAGTTCGAGGCCAGCCTGGTCTACAAAGGGAGTTCCAGGACAGCCAGAGCTACACAGAGAAACCCTGTCTCGAAAAACCAAAAAAAAAACCAAACCAAACCAAAAAAAACCCAACACAATAATAAAAGAACTACTAGAGTTAAAACAAGGTCAAATTTCAAATTGAATTACAGAGCTGTAGCAATAAATAAAAGCATGGTATCCATGCACAGGTCTCTCTCTGTCTCTGTCTCTGTCTCTGTCTCTGTCTCTGTCTCTGTCTCTGTCTCTCTCTCTCTCTCTCACACACACCCACCCCAAAACTCAGACACATTGATTTATTGAGTAAAACTGAAGATGAAGACTCAGACACAAATCAACACACCTATAGAAGCCTGATTTTTGATAAAGAAACCAGAAATGCAAACTGGAAAAAAGAGACAGAATCTTCAACAAATGGTACTGGTTAAATTAGATATCTGTAAGTAGAAGACTACAAATAGATCCATATTTATTGCCATTAACAAAATTCAACTCCAAAAACCTCAACATTGGGTCAGATACAGTGAACCTGAACCTGATAGAAAAGAAAGTAGGGGACAGTCTTGAATTCATTGAGACAGGAAAAATTTTTCTGAAGAGAACATCAATAGCACAGGGTCTAAGAAAAATTAATAAATGAGACCTCATGAAACTGAAAAACTTGTTACTGCAAAGGACACCAATCACTAGGGCAGAGTGGTCAACGACAGAATGGGAAGAGTTTTTTTTTTTTACCAACTATATATCTAATAGAAGGCTAATATCTAACATGTATAAAAGTCTTTAAAAGCTGGACATCAAGAAAACAAATAACTGAAATAAAAATGGAGTATAGATCTAAATAGAGAATTCTCAAAAGTGGAAATCAAAATGGCTGAGAAACACTTAACAAAATGTTCAGCATCCTTAGCCATCAGGGAAATGCACATCAATGCTATGTTCAACTTACATCATACATCTGTCAGAATGACTAAGATCAATAAAACACATGATAGCTCATACTGGCAAGGATGTAGAACAAGTGGAATGAACACTTATCCATTGTGGTGGAAGTGTGAACTAGTACAGCTACTATGGAAATCAGTGTGGCAGTTCCTCAGGAAGCTGAGAGTACATCTACCTCAACATCCAGCTATACCACTTTTGGGTATAGAGCCAAAGGACACTTCTTCATCCTACAACAGAGAAAATTGCTCATCCATATTCATTGCTGCTCTACTCATAATAGCCAAAAATTAGAAACAACCTAAATGTACCTAAACAGAAGAATGAATAAAGAAAAATGGAATAGTATTCAGACATTTAAAAATGAAATTATGGAAGTCATAAGTATGGGTGGATGTGGCTAGAAAAAAAAATCATCCTGAGTGAGGTAACCCAAATCCAGAAAGACAAATATGATATATATTTACTTATATTTGTATATTAGCTGTTGTCAATAATAATCAAGGTACAATCCATAAAATCACAAATGTTAGATATACAGTAAGGATTGATGGATGCAGCTAGTTGTCTTAGAAAAGAAAAGTAGAATAGATAATTACAGATAGATTAGGAAGGAAGACTGAAATAGGAATAGCAAGTAGGGATGGGAAGGGGAGGGGAGCATGAAGGAGGGAATGAAGTGAGACTCCGTGAAAATTAAGGGCCAAATGAGGGGTAGTATGAAAACCTAGTAGAGTTGAAGCTTCCTAAAGCACAAACATAGCATCAAATCATCAAATAATTGGAGAGTCAGAGCCCTAACTGGCCATCTCTTGTCACCAAACAAAGCTTTTAGTTTGAGATTGAGTTATTAGCCAAAGGGGCCCATGGGAACCCCAGACACATTAGGCTGTTGCCAAGACTACAAGTTGTCTCCACAAAATGACAGCAAGGCCACATAGCTGAAGACACCACACAACTCATTAAACACAGAGATGGTGAGCTAATGCCTACATAGAACCTTCACTCCTATGGGCTAGTGTTCTTGATATCAGAAGGTTACTCTGTTCTTAACCAAAGGAAAAACAACTACCCAACGACAAACCATCGATCTACAGTGGTGTCCTGCTTGCAAGATATGCCAGAGTAGTGGCGATGCAAAGCTTGTGGGATTAAACAACTATATATAACTTTTCTGAAGGCCCAATGAGATGGAATCCATACTTGACCTTATTTGAGTGGCCAAGAATCTGAGACTAGGAACTTAGGGGAAAGGCAAATACTACCATCCTTAAAAAAAAAAAAAAAAAAAAGTAGCAATAAAATGACTCCTAATGACACTTTGTTACAGTCATAGATCAGTGTTTTGCTCTGCCATCATCAGAAAAGTTTCTTTCTGCAGCAGATGGGAACAAATATACAGTCAAACATGATGCAGAAGGAACCTTGTGAAAGAGGAGGCAGAAAAAAGGTATGAGTCTGAGGGGATGAAGGACACCAAGAACACAAAGCCTTCTAAGTATAATAGGACCAAGGCACTGAATATGAACTCAAGAATGAGACAGCACGCGTAGGATCTCAATGGGTTGTCACCACATGGGGTCCCAGCGCTTCTCAATGTAAACCCAGAGCTATTTCCAATTAATAACCACTCGCAAATAAAAATTTAATTTTCTCCCATGGAATTTCACTTGGAAAACAGACTACTCTTAAGGGTAGACTGCGTGGTCAGTCATAGATGACCAATACAAAATGAACTCAACAGTATCTTTGGAGGTTCCTGGTCTCATAGCTGTCAGGGATTTTTTTCCCCCTTCTTTCTTTTGTTAATTTTATCTTTTAAATTTTTACTTATTTAATTTTAATTTAATTTTGTTTAATTTTAAAATATTGGTGTTTTATCTGTATGTATGCCTGTGGGAGGTGTCAGATCTCAGAGTTACCGACAGTTGTGAGCTGCTGTGTGGGTGCTGGGAATTGAACCCAGTTTTTGTGAAAGAAGAAAGCAGTGATCTTAACCACTGAGCAATCTCTCCAGCCCCCTTATTTTTTTTTTACCCAATGGGTTTTTTATGTACATGTTATAGCTTCCAGTTTTGTGTATTCATGGAATTCTTGAATGCATGTACAAATGAATCTCTGCATCTATAGTCTGTTTCTCATGCCTTTCTTGAGATTTTTCCTTGTTTATTTATTTTGTCCTAATTATTTGTTTTGTTTTAAACTATATTATATTCTATTATATTCCCTTAGAAACCTGTTTGCTTTCTAACAAAAGAAATTGGGTAGATCCAGATGAGAAGGGAGGTTGGGAGAAACTTGGACGGGTAGAGGAAGTGGAAACTGTAATCAGGATATGGTGTATGGGAAAAATCTATTTCCAATAAAAAGAAAAACAGTGGTATATTGAACAAAAATGATTTTAATAAAATTACCATGTATAAAATCTGTGTTGCATTTAAGGTAGAGTTCAAAGGGTAATTTAGCACTGAATAATTATAGAAACATGTAATAAATAATGAACATAAAAATTAAACATATATCATAAAAGGTTGAAAAAGGAAAAATAAAGTCAAAGGAAAGAAGAAGTAATTGATAAAGCTAATGTATAAATTTAAGTTAAAAATAAACAAGACTAAAACATTGGTTAAGGCCAAGTAAAACTTTTCCATGATGGGGATAAATTTATTTAAAAAGAAAGCATAATTATGCAAAATAAAGAACACAGGAAGTAATGTTTCAATAGATAAATGGTACTTAAACTTTAAAGAGTAAGTAATTCCAAAAATTACTTAAACCTTTATGCAGAAGAGGAAGGAGAGAAAGGAGGAGGAGGACGAGGGGGAGGAGGAGGAGGAGGGGGAGGAGGAGGAGGGGGAGGAGGAGGAGGAGAAGGAGGAGGAGGAGGAGGAGGAGGAGGAGGAGGAGGAGGAGGAGGAGGAGGCGGCTAAGTAAGTAAAGTGCCTGTTGCACATGTGTAAGGACCTAAGTTGGATCCCTAGAGCATATATGTTAGAACCTGCCACACTGCCCAGCCTTTTGTATGTCTTCTGACTCAGGTCCTTATGCACCTGCAGTTATAAGTTAACACAAACATGATTATAGTAAACTACATAAAACATGGGGCTAAAAGAGTTGTCTTTTTTTTTTTTCAAATACAAATTGTCTGGAAAAATAAATAACAACTAACAATGACATTTAGCTTTTCAGGACAGAAACCATGTGTAAGAACAGAATGGAAGGGAGAATTCAATGCTTATTACTCAAACTCAGGTTAAGGAAGAGAATTTAAAGTTAAGTTGGTACAACAATCTGATAAAGGCTATTAAATTATACGAAATATTGCTAACTACAAAGTAGGAGCAAAGTAATAACTTTTGAAAGTTAATTCTACAACATGATATGAAGAATGAACAGTGAGGGGAGTTTAAAAGGCAGAGCATTTGCTAGAACATTTTGTGTTGCTCTAGATCGGAGGCAATGATTTCTTACATTACGACGGTGCCAAAGTGGATGCAGAAAGAAGAGTTCATTAGGGATCTTAAGATAAAATCAACATGGGGCTGGAGAGACAGCACCATGGTTAAGAGTAATGTGCTTGCAGAGGAACCAGGTTTGTTTCCCAACATACATGTTCACAATAATTGAGAATGTTATTTTCAATTCCAGATCTGATGCCCTGTCTGGCCTCCTCAAGTTCCTTCATATATGTAGTACACATACGTTCTTGTAGGCTCACATGCATACAAATAAAATTATCTTTTAAAAAGCAATAAATTAAAAAAAATATTTTATTAAAAGAAGATGTCACCCAGGATACAATAGGTTGTAGATGGGCTAGATTCCTATAGAGCATGGAAAAGGAATCAGCCACTTGTAAAGGGTAGAGCAAATTGAAGACATGCTGCAACTTCAGAAGAATTTCTAAAATGCAGATACAGGCTTTGAGAAGCATGATTAAGTTTTAACAATTCCATATAAATTAAAAAAAATAATGTAAATAAAAAGTAATGTATCTTCTGCTATTCTGAGAAAAGAAAGTTTTTATATTGCTGGCACCACAACTTAGGGCCTTGTATATGCTAGGCAAAGAGTCTACCATTTAACTATATGTCAATCACTTCTGTTATTCAGTAGGAAAGCATCTACCCATTGTCAAAATACATACAATACTTAGGTAATAAAATTTTATTCATTGTTGAATAGATACTTTAAAATTATTTTAAATCATTTTTGAGATAATATATTATTTGACTTTTTAAAAGATAGGCAACTGCTCAGAACCTACCATGCATAGATATTAAATTATTTATTTATTTATTTATTTATATGCTTTAAAGACTTAGCTCTAGAATTCTCTTTCCTTGTGTTTTTATATGTACATTTAGCAGGCTCACACTTTATCTTAGAGATTTTTCATTTATGCCACATTAGATTTCATTTTAATTTATCAATAAATAAACATTTCATAAGATAGTGGCCCAAGTACATTCTATAATTTTTGTCTGAACCTAAAGTTTATATTTTTCACAAATTTAGCTATACCAATAGATGATAATTTTTGGATCTATTACTTATTTTTATTTGTCACTTTTTAGGCACTTTTAAATATATCTGAAAAAAAAAGATCTTTCTCTAAGATATAATTAACACTCATATCTGATCTTATTTTTATTTGGGCCAAGGATATTTGAAAAGACATTCATTTGTATTTATTTTGGAAACAAATTTACTTATGATTAAATTTCAGAAATTGAATTAGGTACTAATTTTAAAAGACTTATGAAAGTAAATAAATAGCTTACTTCAGTGAATTACCAGAAGGTTGAAAAATACCACTATGTTTACCTGAGGTGGGGGACTTGCAGCGCTCAAGTTCCAGGGGAACTGGACTATCATTCAGCTCTGTTAAGCCTGAAAATGAAAAGGAGGAGGGGTCGGGAGTGGGAAGAGAGGAAGACAGGGAAGGAGAGAAAAGGAGAAGAGAGATAAATTTTGCTGACACTTCATAGGTAATTCTTATTTTGTTATTGCTTCAATCATTTAATAAAGGACCAACAAACATACTTAATAAATGACTAAATTCCTTAACAAATGTACCAAGAATAATGGGAAATAGAAAATGCGTTAAAAAGATACAATACAGTCTTCTATTCCAGGAGGTTATTGATTTTAGAAAGATCTTTAAAGAGATACTACAGATTTAAATTTTATTATTGTTTTTATTATTTTATATATAAGTGGCTCATCCAGTGGCATAAAGTTACAACAAACACTGCATCATCAACCTCTTGTTTCTTACCTTCTATTTTATCACTTTCTGAACAAATGCATACATCTATGTTTCCATGCCCAGAAATATTTAAGAGGTATTGTGAGTGATGAAAATTGTCTTTGTTCCTATTTCTCCCTATCACCTTTTTCTTTATGCTGGAAGACAGGAGTGATGAGAGAAACACAGACAGTGGAGGCCCAGCTCATGAGACAAGAACTCTATCAAGAATAGGGCCAGGACCATTTGTGTGATAGAGCCAGATATGGATACATTCTGACCAGGTCCTGAGATTCGCATGAGGCTGCATAAAAAAGTAATAGACTAAGTATTTTTGGTAGAGGAAATTTTATGACAATGCAACATTCAGTTTGCGCCATTTGTTATTCCTGGTTACATTTACACATGCCTACAATGGAAAAGAGCAACAAATATGGCAGAAAGACATAAAAAGTAAAATTTGGAAAGGAAAGGAACAGTAGGAAGTTAAAGATTACAGCTAAGACACATGCCGAAAATAAGGCTGTCATTTTCTTTTATGATTTTATGTCTTTATTGTAGAAAGGCAGAGAGAAAGAGAAAAGATAAAAGAGGCTGTTGATTGTTAAGAAGATTAGTGTCATTAACTAAAAGCCAGATACAACAGGAAAGGTATTTTGAGGGTAAGACTTCATCCAGTAAAGCCTCCAGGTTGTGAGAGGAGAGAGTTTGAGGGTCTTCCTGCTCCTGGAAGGCAATACCCTAAAGTTTGTTGTTGTTTTACTTTTGGTTTGGCATGCGGAAGCTATTGCAAATGTGTATTGCATTTGTTAGAGGAATTTTAGCACAGCAACAGAAAAGAAATTAATATAGGAACAGAAAAAACAACCCTCATAGAAGTTGTAAACTAAAAATGTAATGTCTTATTATGAAAATGTCCCTTAAGCCCTATGCTCATGAGATACCGTAAGTTCGAAGAGTTGAGTGTACCTTTCTGAATAAATACGGTCACAGGAGTAAATCAATGATACAGCTTAAAGAGAAACTGGTCTACAATGATAGTCATTTATCACTTACAAGTAGAGTATATTCAGATCTCCAGATAATCCTGTCATTGTACTTTCATCAGACTGTGTACGTATACAAACCTGGGTGGCATAGCCTTTAAAATATTCAGGATATAGGAGCTCTTTCTCCTTGTCTGAACACCTTTACAGTGTGTTACTGTACTAAGTCTTTGTGTTTCTAAACATACAAAAGATAGGATAAAAAAATTGAAGGTCTCAGGAATTTTCTTCTTCATCAAATTCTTCTCAGGATTTTGAGCATAAGCCTCAAGGCAAGTCACGTAATCTAGTTCATATTTCTTTGGAAAATTTCAAGACTTTTTTTTAACTTATCCCACCTTGAAATTTCTATTTTCTGTCATTATATTGTTATAATATTTACTGACATAAGTATTACTATTAACCTGAGAGTATACATCAATTAAATAATTTTGAGCACACTTTTTTGCCAAGTAGATAAAAAGTGAATACAAGGAAGTTTATAACATAATAAGCAATGATTATTAATTTACAGAATCACTATGACATTATCTTAATTCTTGAATTTTTATTCACTTAAACAGGCTTTGTTATGTGACATCCAATTAGAACTAGCAGGTTATAAAAAGGAAAAGACTACTTAAACCAGAAATATTAAGAAAAGTAACTTGTAACAAGAGGTAAGTAACAGAAAAAATAACCACAATGGTTAGTGAGTAGTGTGTGTAGCTGAAAAAATTATGCAGATTGTATAAAAATTTGGAAAACTTTGGAAGACTTTGAATAACTAAAATTATAAATTCCTAATGCCCACATGTTCATTATAAGTAATAGTTCTACCTAATACACTAGTTATCTCTTTTACATGTAACAAAACCATAAAAAATGTTATATTATTATTTTTATTATAGTGATAAGAAAATGAGCAGAGGCCATTACATACATTTCCCAGGCTATATAGCTATTAAGAGAAAGGAGAGATGAGGTTAGGTCATTATAATATCATTAATAGGTGGGAGGTATGAAGTATATGTTAGATTATCTCATTAAAAATTGAAATGAAAACTGGAAGTTATTTACTTAGCTTCAAGTCTGGAAAACAGATGATGCTGAAGATGAAGCATGAGGAACTTAGTATGATTCCTGAGAACCCATGTGAAGCATCCACATAGGGTGGCACGTAACGGCAATCCCAGTGCTGGAGACACTGACTCAAAAAACATGGTGGATTAACCCTAAAGAATGGGACTTGAGCCTGACCTCTGGCTTCTTCATGACATATGAGTGTGCACTTACACATGCAGGAGCACACACACACACACACAGCTAAGCTTCATTTATCTATTTCTGTACTGCTTACTGAATTTGTTGTTTGCTAGCTCTTTTACCTACCTTCTTGGTCAAAGTGAACGTAATGGTAAAACTATTTTCATTTGTCAAGTGACAATGTACCCTAAACTCATACTGGAGATTCTAGCTATTATTACTTAATGTAATTATTAAAAATAGTAATTATTTTGAAATACACCATTTTTTTTGACTATGAGAATAGTGTTTTTCCCATATAAATTTTGGGAAAATAGGAAACTGATGTGGTATAATTATATCATAGTGTGACATTTTTCTCCCTTTTATGATTATTTTAATGTAACATTAGGTTTTGTATTGACATTTTATAGAGTTTTATAGTTTTTTTCATTTCATTCACATTTTGACAAGTCATTACAATGCTGTCACATAGTTTTCATGTGGCACCTGTATGGGATAATCATGTCAATCCTGGCACACATGCCAATCCCTGCTTCTTACCTTCCTAAGAATTTTGTTACTTTTTAATCTCTCCTTCTCTCTTATCACAACTCTCTTCCCAAGTAGATTATTTCATATTTGCGTAACTTTATGATATGTTATTTATTTTTAAATGAGAATGAAAACTTCCTCTTAATAGCTTATCCAATCCAAGTACTGACCTGTTTGTCTACACCTTTTCAAGCCAAATGCTTTGAAAGCAGTGTGGTTCAGCCCTGGTTTTTGAATTCCTCATGTGCTCAGCTGAAGGAGTTAATTTGGCTTCTATGTGGGCCTTGCTGCTTCTTTTTGCTATAGTCTAGAAACTATCAGTACTTGGACGTCTTTTTCGGGTTCACTTCTGGTACTATCTGCCTGAGAAAACCTTTTAAATATCACTTTAAGCCATGTATCTTTTATTTAAAAACAAAACAGAACACTATTTTCTTATTTTGTAATTTAAAGAAACTGGCTTTGTTAATTCTGGTGGGAACTCCAACCTAGTGCTCTGATGCTAGCTTGTTTGGGACTGGGAACCCAAAGCTCTGATTGCTTCCTCATTATCTTGCAAAGCTGTGCTTACATATTTCTTTCTTGAATCGGTTTTTCTCAAATAAAAGAAAAAATCAGGAATATAATTAGCTACTCTTTTCATTTTCCCACCACAGAATTGCTACTTTGCAGTTATAGAGTTTATCTCTGATTTATCTACCAGTGTAGGGAATGGTCAGAAGGAACTGCAAGTAACAGGCCAGGGTGATTCCCTCCCTCACCGTGGTGCACTCATCACCTAAGAAAGCCATTCAACAACAACAACAAAAAAATCGAATGAGTGGATCTTTTTGTTTATCACAGGCTGTGCTGACATTTTCTCTTTTGTCTGAGATATTCCTTCTTTTCTTATCCCCTTTGCCTTTCCTCCCCTTTCCTTTCCTTCCATGCTGGACTTTGTTTTGAGATGTTTATTTTCACCCCCCCCCCCTTTGCCTGTTCTCTGACAGGTATCCTCTCCTTTGCTTTCCACTTTTTTTTCTTGTTTGTGTATTTAGGACATTTCCTAAGCTGAAAACTCTCATTTGGTCAACATTGGAAAATTTGAATCTCAAAGGATCCCTTGTACAATTTTATGTTGATGCACAAGCAAATGGTTCTAACCACACTTTACCTCAAAGGTATTTTTAAACTTCCTTTGACTTTCAGGGCATACAATCCATTTTTAACTGGCAACACTTTTGACATTCTCAGAAACAGAACACTAGGTATTGTCAGAGAAGATGGAATTTTAACCCACTGGCTTCCATACAATGATTATGACTCTGGAAGTTACTTAACCATCTGCTGTTTGACTACACCACACATGCATACCAAAAACATCTAGTAGTTATAAAAGTTCTTTTAAAAAATCAACCCAGAAGAGTTCTGCAACTCTTTAAGAGAGGTAGAGATATGGTTTATATGGTATTTTATATACGTGAGAAAAATCTCAATTATTTAAGTATCTTCTTTAAGATTACAGTAACTAGTCAACGAGTTGAAAAAGTAGAACGTAGTCTACATATGAACATGTATCTGCTGCTCTTAAAAAATGTATTTCACTGCTTCCACAACAGTAGTTTATTAAATATAGAGATTTTCTTTCAGTTATAAAATTTTATTATTTTATGATACAAGAGATTTGGAGGCATAAATTTAAGGGCTTATGAAAGGCAGCTTCTTGATTATTAAACTAGATGATAAGCTAATCAGGAAAATAGACCGAGAAAATATTAAAATTAAGTTAGTTTATTATAATTAAAATTATAAGGTTCAAATATAAATGTGGCATTACTTCAAGGGCAAAACTGATGTGACAGAATAAAAAAAACTTTTTAGAGATATAAGAGACATCTCTGGAGTACTTTACTGAATTCTTCATCTCAAAGATGTAAAAAATAAATTCAAATTGTTTTAGTTTTGATTATGTTATTTTATTGATAATGGGTATTATGGGGGAAGGGAGTGGCTTTTTCATTCTTTTTTTATTAGATATTTTCTTCATTTACATTTCAAATGCTCTCCCCAAAGTCCCCTATACCCTCCCCACGCCCTGCTCCCCAGCAGGAGTGGCTTTTGGTTAAAGAATAATGGATTAGGTTCTCACTGTGACTAAAAATGTAAGAGACACAGGATAACATGGTACAAAGCACATGGGTCTTCTTAGTGCCACATAGATGTGCGTTTGTTTGACTTACCCTTTAGGATTTTGAGAAATGAATTTAATCTCTTTTCATGTTAATTTTCTCATTTATAGAGGGATATATTAACATGTCCTTATTTCTTTTAAAGAGTTATAAATTTACCATTAAATGATAAATAAATTTATTAGTACAATCAGAATAGGATGAACATTCCATGGAAATGGAATCTCTCTATAGATAGGGACAGCACACACACTCATTGTTAATGGCTAGGGAATACTTCTTGTAAAAGATACACTATCTCTATTCTAGTAATATAGGACTATAAAAATACAATCAGATTATCTTAGCTAAAAATTCAACACAAATTTTTATAAAATTGAAATAAACATATTTGAATTATTAAAGAATTAATCTCTTTATAACATGCAATGTTTATCATTAAGAGAGGACTTTACAACATCTGATTTCAGGTTTCAGGGCTATTCTGGCCACCACAGTGACCATTGGTAGAGATATAGAATTCCTTCTTAAGTCCAACATTAAAAGGACTTAATTTTACTTCTCTGTTGTTTATGTGGTTTCTGCTTAGAAAAAAACTATAATTGCTGCAAAATTCCAATCAATCCAATATTGACAAGAGTTAGTTCTCCTATTTATCTGTCTGTGGTAGTAAGATAGCTTTTTTTTTTTTTGAGACAGGGTTTCTCTGTATAGCCCTGGCTGTCCTGGAACTCACTTTGTAGATCAGGCTGGCCTCAAACTCAGAAATCCGCCTGCCTCTGCCCTCTCGAGTGCTGGGATTAAAGGTGTGAGCCACCACGTCCAGCTAGCTATAAAATAGCTTTTTAAGAAGTCAGTATTCTCTTTTTTTCCCCCTAGATTTATTTATTTATTTAATGTATGATTGTATGTATGATACTGTAGCTGTCTTTAGACACACCAGAAGAAGGCATTGATCCTATTACAGATGGTTGTGAGCCACCATGCTGTTGTGGGAATTGAACTCAGGACCTCTGGAAGAGCAGTCAGTGCTCTTAACCACTGAGTCATCTCTCCAGCCCCATAAGATAGCTTTCTGTCATGCTCTCACTCCATCATCATTTGTTTGCTTAGTTCAGAATTTGTACTGGATGTAGAAAGCATAAAGAATTTATTTTACTCAAATTTAAATTCTTTTTTGTTGAATTTAAATTTTAAAAGCTTAATTGATGAAGTTTCCAGATTCGTGTCATGTAAAGTACAAGTATAAACTACATAACTGTATAAATGAACAAAAATAATACAGACATATTGTGTACAAGCTTGTAAACCATAGGAACTTTAGTTAAAGGAACTGGCTCAAGAGGGCTTAGATGGTAGTTCAAAAGTTTTATTATAGAAAATAGAACTTGAGGAAGGCCTTTATAGAGAGATGTGAGTAAATCAGAAGGGTAGGAACATATGGTGGGGTTAAACAGTATTGTGGGTAGGCCTGGTGTGGTTTGTATTTTGATTCTAATTCCACTTCCCCATGAGGGGCTACCTGGGAAGAGGAGTGAATCTCTTACTCAGATGACTTCCTGTGAACCTTCCCCTAATGAATAAAGATTTCTAGGAACCAATCACTGGGTGAGGTTAGACAGGACTTCCCTGTCAGAGAGGGGAAGAGGAGAGGCAGGAAAGAGGGCCTTGCTTTTGGACAGGAGATAGTGTGGAGGTAAAATGTAGGTAGGGAAGAGTCCTGCCCAACCCCCATGTTTCAGGTGGTGGATCCCTTGGGATCTGCTACCAGAGGATTTAACTTAGCATGGCTTACAAATTAGGATGCCCAGCACTCAGGAGGCAGAGGCAAGCGGATTTCTGAGTTCGAGACCAGCCTGGTCTACAAAGTGAGTTCCAGGACAGCCAGGGCTATACAGAGAAACCCTGTCTGTATAAAACAAACAAACAAACAAACAAACAAACAAACAGCCAAATTAGGATGCTAGTTGCTGCGCCCAGTGATTGTGTTACCTGTTAATTCTGAACTAAGTTTGTGTGGTGTTTTCCTTCACGTGGAGGACTCAACTGGGTCATGGTAGCAAAACATGGGTTTGCGAGAAATGTACCCCAAAAGGCCATGGGAATTTGGAAGTGTGGTGCTGGCATGGCAGCGACCCGCCAATGGGAACTGGTGGAGAGATTTCAGGGCTTCAGGTCAGAGAATGGCAAGATGGGCGGTTGCTGCATGGGGCTAGCCATGGAGGTGGCGAGACCACTGGGGCCAGAGAGTAGCCAGAGTTAGCCTGGGATGGTGCCTTTTATATATTTCACGCAACGTGGCAGGCAATAATCCATAGAAATGTAAGATTCTTAGCCTATGCGCTAGAAATTTGGAGGTTTGGCAAGTAGAGCAAGTCACAGGACTCAAGCACAGAAACCTTGGAACAAAGAAAGAGGGCTCTGAGGTCCCCTGCTATTAGTCAGAGAGCTGGAGAATGGAAGCTGTATACTTCTTGGGCAGACAGTGACTGAACTGTGAGTTTATAAAATTGGGATTATTTACTTTTAGAATAGATTTATGTACAGATTTTATCCGAATCACATGGGGAATTTTACCCGCGGTTAGGGAAAATTTACTGACTCCAAGGTAGAGAGCAGTGATATTTGCCTGCGATGAACAGGTAGTGATGGAAGTCTGTGGCTCCAGGTCGAGAACATAACAGGTAGATGCTATATTAAAGTCTACAGGAAACTCAAATTCTTTGAATGTGGGCTCCATGGGAATTTAGGTTAATTTCCTGGTATGACAGAATAGAAAAGCCTAAGAATAGACTCATACAGTATTTTAATTTACTTCATTTGTTTTGGATTGTTTTAATTTTCAAAATGGATATGATTTTGAGTTTTCTGGTTATTCCTCTGAAAGAGAGGTTTTTCTGGTTACTGGCTTAAGGGCATGCTATTTTGGTAGAAAGGTTTTATCTTTGCACCTTTAGGAAAGGTGAGTAGTATCTACATACCTTCCAGAGTTATATGGATCAGATATTATGAAGGGAGATCCCCTGAGAACTAGATTCCAGAGAATCAAACAAAAGAGTCATCTTGATGATACTAACATTTTGTTTTGAGATTTCTATATTATAGACTATACAGTCTTGGTGAGTCTCATAGGCAGACATGCTGAACTGACCTGCTTGAACTCCTGATTTAAAGGACTTCCAGCCAGATGCAGTCGGGAGACAGACATCAGAGACTAAAACTATTGTTGTTGTGGCCTTTTAAGGCCAACCAACACCCCTATTTTTCCTAACTTTCTCCCACTTCAAAGACATCTCAATGCCCATATTTAGCTGGAAGTAGTTATAAAGAGTCGTTGCCCTGGTTCCCTGGACTTGGAGGTGTGGAGGTAGTTATTCTATGTTGTCGTTCTTGGGAATTTAGAAATAGTCATAATTTGAACAGGGAGGAAATAGCTAGAATTGTGTAGCCACAATCTCATTTGGTAAAAATCTGCACAATAGTTACTAAGTTGAGTTCATAATTTCTTATTTTGGTACAGAATTTATTTTGATGCAGAATCAAGGTTTTCATTGGTATGAATTTCTTCTATTAATACAAAAATTTTAAAAGTACAAGGCTTAGACCCAGTCCTTCTATAAATGCCATTACAAACTGATCTGAGATGATTACGCCTGTTAGTTAAGGGCCAGATAACAAATTCATGGCTGTGTTAATTGTTTGGATGTTTTCAAGATAATCTAGTTAGAAATAGCTGAGAGTAGTTAATGTAAAACAGCCCAGATTATTTTATATAGATACAGTTTTTAAAAACACCAGAAATCCATAGAATGTGACATTTAATGTTATTTATTCACTTGTTATTGGGACATATCTGCTCCTAACAGCTTCCCATTCGTGGATTTAAAGAAGCAGCTGAGCATGTCTACCTCCAGGTGAGGTGATGCATTGTAGCTAGGTGGCCACTGGGCAGAAATTGCCTATCTCTTCTGCAGAACTGTACTGTTCTTGAGAGGACACAAGTTACAGGTTAGGACAGCTTAGTTCTGCAGAGACAAAATAAGGTAGTCCTTAATAATTCCTGTTTTTCAAGGTCTGTCAGAATATCCTGGGCCAGAAGGCTGAAGACTGATGCTCCAACTTCCTGACATACTGGGGTTGTATAAGTAGGCAGCTGTCTCTACAATTTGTCTCAGTTTTGGAAGCTGTGCTAAGGCTTCCTATATTTTCAGATAATATTGGTTGTTCTCAGATTTCCAACAGGGTTGAAAGACTATTCATAGTCTCATAGCCAACCCAGACTATTTAACATTGAGAAAATATATTTGAGAAGATAGCTTTCAGATAGTATACAAGCTAAACCAGAATATAACATGGATTTATAAGCTTTTTAAAAGTCAGGACAGATAAAGAATATTCAATTTAATTGACCAAAATGATGGCCTGGGTGTTAGGTGTATTTTGTACTTTATAAATTACAGGATGTTAATAGTTGTGCTCAATTTATATCAGATATAAAATAACCTTTTAATTGATCAGAAATGGGGAAATGTTGTGGATAGTCCTGGTGCTGTTTGTATTTTGATGCTAATTTCACTTCCCCAAGAGGGGTTGCCTGGGATGAGGAGTGAATCACACACTCAGGTGACTTCCTGTGAACCTTCCCCTAATGAATAAGAATTTCTAGGAACCAATCACTGGGCAAGGTTTAGGCAGGAGGGGAAGAGGAGAGAAGGAAAAGGTGGCTTGCTTTTGGATTGGGAGAGCTTGGAGGACAATATGTAGCCAACAAGAGGCCCCAGATTAGATGGCAGATTCACTAAGATTCGCCACTGGAGGAGTTAAATTTAGTATAGCTTACAAAATTAGGATGCTAGTTGATGCATCCAGTGATTGAGTTACCTGTTGAGTCTGAGCTAAGTTTGTGTGGTGTTTTCCTTCACGCATAACTTAACTGGGTTCCGGGGAGAAAGCATGGGTTTGAAAGAAGTGTACCCCAAAAGGCTATGGGAATTTGGAATCGTGAGGCAGAGACCCACCAGTGGGAACTTAGTGAGCTGGGTGGAGATATTTCGGAGCTCAGAGTCAGGCAAGTCAGGCAACATCGAGATGGGAGGTTTCTGCATGGGGCTAGCCATGGAGGCAGTGAAACTGTCAGGGCCAGAGAGTAGCCATACAACAAAGCAACATATTTTTATAGAGAAGTAACAGAAAATTATGTTTTAGATGATCCTAAATAAAATCTCCAAAAGCTTAGAGATGATTATTGTTGTTGTTGTTGCTGACAGAATATACAAACATTCAGTACCTTTTAAGGCTTCCTAATACTTTCTGTATGACTGGTATTGTGGAAGTCAGCATTTTTCCTCTATTCTCTACTTATCATAAGAGCGTCACATGTTGATTATTGGAAACATCAGGTAGGAAAATGATGAGAAACTGGTAAAACCTGAATGTCCTGTTCTTGAATATTTTGGGAAGCTAAAATTGTATCCAGATGCACTGGAAACTCTTGACAGAAAGTTTCAAGTTCTTTATGAGGTTGTACAGGATGGGTACACAATGTTAAATGTTATAGAGTAGGGGGTCAATAAACTTTTTAAAATGTACACAGAGAGACAGGTTTGTGGTCATGTGATTTCCTGTTTACTCAGTCCTGCCATTAAAATGTGAAATCAGCCATTGAAAACATTTGAATGAAGGAGTAAAACTATGTTTCAGCAAAACCTTATTAAGGAAATTGAATTTCACATAATTTCAAAATGTCAAGAAATATCCTAGTATCTCTTCCTGTTTTAGGAGTAGCAGAAGCCAAGACAGGTGTCAAAGGTGACAGAGTCACCTGGGGTAGAAACAGTGAGCAGTATCCCCAAAGTGGTCAAAGATAGAGAGCATAAGTAAAAACAGATCACACTTGGTATACCAGAAAGATTGTAAGGGCTTCACAGGAGGCAGCTTTCTGCCAGGAACATTAAACTTGTAAAGTTTTATGATTTATAACAGGGTGTGATTCAACTAGTAAGAGGATGTCTGGAGAAATTCAGGTTACAACAGTATAGATGTTCAAGTGTGTGTGTGTGTGTGTGTGTGTGTGTGTGTGTGTGTGTGTGTGTGTACTTTTATACAACTATAGTGCCAAATTGTATATTTTGTCAAGCAACCTGATTTGTATAAAAAATGTGTTAGCACAATATAAATATTTCCTTATATCAATAACTATTTGAACTATTTACCCATAATTCCACTAGTTTTGTTATATCTATAGTGATACAGCATCACACTTTCTGCACCAGTGTTTGGAATTAGTTATTTCATCCATCCTTCCATCTTCATTTGCTAACATAGAAAAAAATAGTATTATTCACCTGTTACTTATGACTTTAATTCCTCCGTGTACCAGATTTTGGTATCTAAAATTACCATTGAAATGTGTTTTTAGGTATTCTATTTTAATAAAAAGCACCATAAATTAGGAATACTTAGTTAACCCCAGGAACTATAAAAGAATATCATTACACTAATCAGAATAAGGTTGCAAAATGGTCAAAAGCACAAAAGTGATAAAATAGGGAAGTGCGGAATTGTTACTGACACAGTGTGTCAGGGTCACTATTTCCAAGAATTCCACAGCTCTTCCTTCTTCAAAAGGAAGCGCAATGACCGGTTGACTAATAGGACAGTGTTTGAAATGAACACAGAAACGAAGGCTGGTGGATAGACACATGACAACAATGATTTAGAATATTTAAATCAAAATTTTGAAAATTAAAAAATAAAATGATCAAAATGCCAGATTGCATTTCCATAACAGAACAAAAATTTGCATGCATGTTGAATGTGTTTTTTTTTTTTTAAAAAAAAACAAACACATTACTAAGCACTCATGAATGGATTTAGCTTAGGAATTACCACTTTAAAAAAAAAAAAAAGCGATTCACCTAACCTTTAGAGAACTTACTCTGATAGGAAGTACGGATCCGTTTCGTTAAATCAGGATAAAAGTTAGACAGCCCACGCATGCAAAAGTTGTCTTTGGAGCATGCCAGAGCATCAGCAGCAGCAGCAGGCAGAGGAAAGAGAGAAAATAGTCTAAAGTGAAAGGAGGTGGTATCATACCAGAATCTAGAACAGCCAAGGTGAAGAAACTGTAGCAAGATTAGGTAATCAAACTAGAGAGGAGATACTTTAAAAATAAATCAATTAGAAAGTGATAGATGAATGATGAGAATGCTGTAGCCACTTTATTTAATCAAATTTTCTCATAAAATTCATGGCATATTCTTCTTACATGATTTTACCATTGGGGAGTTGCTTGATTTGTAATACTATATAAAATTACTTTGTTGTTATTAAGATTATTATATTTAATCTTTGAGCAATTAAAAAGACAGCTCAGACACTTTAGTTTTTAATTTATGTTACAATATAAAGTATGTACTTGTTGGTTAAGTTATAAACTAAGAGAGACTAAGTTTACAACAATTTTTCCCTATATCACAATTATGATCTGCAATCACTATTGTGGAGACCAAATTAGTTTGAATTACCCAATGAGTTAAATTAAGTTTTCTTAGTCAAAATAGACACTCTCTACCTCTGTGTGGATCTCAGACAAGTAACTGAGATGCTGGCAGAGATCTACAGTGTCTCTGACCATCAGGATTTCTGGCCTTGCAACAGCACCTCATTACTGCCCCTGACATCTTCATAGCCACATTCTGAACTTTCAAAACCAACTGCCTGCCTCTTTTTTGAACATGAAAGAGCTCTTACTCTGATTTTCTTTTAGAAGCTAGTAGTGACAGAGGCAGAACCCACAGAGCTTAAATTTCCAGTATCCTGACAGTACTGAAAGCTGATGCTCCCCAATTAAACCCTGGCAAGTTCGGAAGGACAAATGCTATGCCTCTGTCTAAAAGAGATAACAAAGAAGTTGAGTGTGAACCAAACACCATTCGTCCAAATGGGAAATTGATTTGATGTTATAAATGACCTATCTTCTATTTGGAAAACAATAACTATTATATACTATAAAGTAATACTTTATGTGTATTTTTAGTGATGATCTCAATATTCAGTTAACTATTTGTTTAAAAGGAAATGTAAAAGCATTATCTAAATGAATCACACTATAGAAGCAAACTTTTAAGGCCATTTTAACCAATTAGTATATTCCAGTAAATAATAAAAATACAAAATTTATGAATGCTAAAGCCACATTTTTGGATATATAGTGAAATTCGCTAAGATTTTGGATTATTCAGACTATCAACGTTTGTTGCCATATCCTAATTAAAACTTAAATTTCTTTTTTTTATAGTTAAGTTGACTTTCTTCTCCTGCTAAGAAAAGTGCCATGTTTCATAGCACTTAAATGTCAGAGAATGGTATTTATTATGTTTATAAACATATGTCTATTTTAGTCATCATCAGTAAAGAATAGATGATGGCCACAATATAGTTATTTAAAAAATGAAAAGTGACTAATGACTTCAAACTATATTTAAAAGGGGCTAACCTTATTAGAGAACAATTAATCTGTTTACTCCAAGAATTTCTAAAGAAATTTCAACCAGAGTCCCAATTTTCATACCAATTTATCATTATTGTTATTATTATTATTAGTTTTTTGTTTTGTTTTGTTTTGGGATCTTACCTAAGAAACCTGATATACTTCCTAACTTCAACAGCAAATTGAACTTTAAACACCACTCATGTCTGTTTAAAGATTTTTTTTTCTGTTTCTTCTAAATTCATTTATTTGCCTGTTGAGTCAGTATTAGCATGCATTTGAATGGCATCACACAAGAAAGACAATCTGGAATAAAAACCACGTGAACAAGTCAAGCTCAGAACTCATCTCCTTTGTTCCCTACCTGCAATGAACTGCCTGTTCTTTCGAGGAGACCGGGGCTGTCGCTGGTACAGGTCACTTGATCTATAGAGGTCAATGGTCCCCATGCTTAATAGCACTGTCTTCTGTATGAAATCCACCACAACCAGCCCAGTGCAGTTTCCAAATGCCACTCTGAGAGGAGGAGAAACACAGAACTAGAATGTATCATAAGCAGGACTATTTTCAATTTAAAGTTAGATATAGGATTACTGGGAAATAATCTAAGATTGGGGAGATCAGACAGTGATTAGTGTTTTAAAGTCAGGAAACAAGCCCACTCTACAGTAGAACATATTAAACATGATGGAATTGATTGAGTGGAACATATGAAACATGACTGAATACTGCAAAAATTAGAGACGGCCTACAATCATGCTTCATTACAAATTTTTCATTTCTGCTGTGGTAGTAACACAGTATTTAACTTGATTTTATAGTTTTACAGAAAAATCCCATAAATCCTTCTTCCAATGCAGAGGGGACATAGGTCAAGAAATAGGAACGCCAAATAGACACAGATGCTTAGGTAAACAAGTGTGTTTTGCAAATGAGATTCTGATTGTTTTGTTTCAGATTAATCTTTTAAGCTTTGTCTCATCCTTTCCTTCCTTTCGCTTTAAGAAACAAACACACAACAAAACAGGGATTCTCTATGTAGTCAGGCCCGCCTGGAACTGTAATCTTCAGAATTTGTCTCAGGAGATAGTGTACACCAACACACTTGGCATATATCTAGGGTTTGACATCATAGTAGATATAAAAACATACAGCTTGATTTACAAAAAATTTTCATCTTTGTTCCTTATTTTCTTCTGTGTATTAAAAGACAAATAGATTTGACTAACTTATTAACTGATTAATTAAAGAAGCTTTCCTAGGCAGGCATTTTGGTCACTTGAGGATTAAGTAAATAGTAGCTGTAGCATGTCTGTAGAATACATTCCTGTAACTGTCTTGTCTAGCTTCTGTGAGAGAAGCAACACCTAGCCCTGTGTGGAATTGATATGCTAGGTGTGGGGATCTTGTGTGTGTGTGTGTGTGTGTGTGTGTGTGTGTGTGTGTGTGTGTGTGTGAGCTCTACTCTCCAGGGGAGAAGGGAGGGAGGGCCAGTGAAGGGGACCAGAAGGGGGGTACAGTGATTGGGATGTAAAATGAATAAATTTTAAAAATTATCAAGACTGACTATATTATAACTGACTATATATGCTGCCTACAAAATACTCATTTTAATTCTGAAAACATCAGTAGGTTAAAATGCATGGGCTGAAACACAATTCCATGGAAACAGAATTAAAAGATAACATGGGTAGCTGACATAAAATTTAAGTTTCAAACCCTTAAAATAGAGCTATGTGATGTGATGACCTCATGTCTGGATTTGTATGTGAAGTAAACAAAATTAGCATCTTGGAAAATGTCCTGTACTCAATGCATTGCTGTTCACAACAGTGAGGGATACAAACAACCTGTGCCCACTAATAGATAAACATGTAGAGAAAACATGATGTTTTTATTATCAATGGGATTTTTTTATTTAACTGTAAAAAAGGAGGAACTCCTACAATCAATTTCCACTTCAAATTTGTATGGAACCATTATAGACTTGAATTAGTCAAACTATGCTTGTTAAAAATGAACAAAGCTACAGATATTTCCAGACCTTGTTTCTAACTATATTTCCAAGTTATAGTTATTTATATACTACAATATTATGATAAAATAGATACATGGAACAATGAAATAGAATTGAGAGTACAAAGATAAGCCCACAGACTTATATTCAACTAATCCTTGGCACAGGAACTAAGAATACAAGATGGGGGAAGTGGCATGTGCTGAAAACTATGAATTCAGGTTAGTTCAGTAGTTAAGAGCACTGACTGCTCTTCCAGAGGTCTTGAGTTCAATTCCCAGTAACCACATGGTAGCTCACAATCATCTGTAATGGGATCTGATGCTCTCTTCTGGTATGTCTGAAGACAGAGACAGTATACTCATAAATAAATAAATCTAAAGAAACAAACAAACTATGAATTCATAATCAAAAGAATGAATTGGGACCTTTATCTAGAGTTCATCTGAAATAAGTTAAAGATTCACTAGCAAGTCCTAAAATCATAAAGTGCCTACCTGATACCACAGGGAAAAAATTCCTTCTTACTGTTAATAGCAATGTTTTTAAATATGACACTAAAAACACAGACAAAGCACAAATATGTGGGAGTCATCAAACTGAGAAACTTTTGCACAGCAAAAGACACCATCATCAGAAATAAAAGGCAACCTAGAAAATCAGAGTAAATGTTTTGGAAATATGTATCTAATAAAATTAATATTTAAAATAAATATATAAGCCACTCATACAAATCCACAGTAAAAATGCTGCTTACAAATGGGAAAATTATTTCCAATTTGGCAAATAACCAGAATAGATGTTTTTCAAGGAGGAAATAACACTGGAAACTAGTTAAATAAAAATATGCTCAATATCATTATTAAAGGAAATCCAGATAAAGACCACAATAAGATATCACCTTACACCATGAGATATCACCTGACAAGATTGCTATCATCAGCAAGAGAAATACATCAGGAAAAAAAATGGAAGCTCTTTGTATTATTAGTAGAAATATAAACCCATGTAGCCATTATGTAAAATGATATGAGGGCTCTTCAAAGAATATTAAAAATAGAACTACTATATGATCCAGTGATCTCATTTCTCAGTCTCTATCTAAAATGAATAAAATCCATAGCTTGAAAAGTTACCTACATTCCTGAACTTAATGCCTTAAGTATCTGTTGATAGATGAATGAATGAAGAAATTACATATACATACAACAGAATGCTGCATATTTGCCTCAAAAAGGAAGGAAATTCTGAGATTTATAGTAGCATAGATTTCTGGAAAATATTATGCTATATGAAGCAAGCAAGGCATAGAAAGACTAACACTATATGCTTTTGTTCATATTTGCAATCTAACCATGTCAAAAGAAGTACATAAATTATTTGAATGGTGTTTGCCATGGATTCAGGAGCACAGAAAAGCAAGAGAGTTACACTTAACCAGCAATTTGCTATACGGGACATATAAAGTATCAGTTGTCTACCTTCACAATAGTGTGCTGCCTAAGAGTGGCTGTCCACTAAGGCCCAACATTTGGAGAAGTACTATATGCTGTTCATTTAAGAAAAGATAAAAGCTCAACATTTGAAATAGTATTTATGGTTTCATTATCACATATTCACAAATTTGAAATATCAGAAGTCTGACCATAGGAAGTCATGACTGTGTGTGTATTTATGTATGTAATATAATGAAATATTACACATAGGGTCATCATGGTATACATTTAAAAACTGACATTTTATTTACCAATTATAACTCATAGACCAAAAACCAAACTTTTAATTTCTATAGCACAAATAAATTAGTTCCAAATGGCTTGTAGAAAAAAAATCTTAGTAATTTTGAGTGATGTAAAAATATGTCACTAGGACACAAGAAATACATAAATTTACAATAAAAATTAATAACCTGTATGTCATAAAATTAAACAACATTGTTCTACCTAACTTTAATAAAAGGAAGAAGCATACTCTGGGAAATATTTTAAAAGAATTATACATAATACTAGTATAGGTACAGAGTATATAGAAACACCTAATAATATCATTGTAATTTTTCAAAGAGTAAAGAAATTTATATAGATATTTTGTCAGATGGCCAAATGTCACATAAATCCTTGGAAAGACAATGAAAATTGTAGGCTCTGGGAATATACAAGATAAAATCATATTTAGAGAGGAATAAACCTACAAAAAAATTGAACAAAATAACAAAGACTGATAATACGAATTGTTGATAGTTCAGAAAATGTGAGCATTCATACACTGATGATAGAAATATCAAATTCTATAGATGCTTCAGAAAGCAATGTATGTCTCATAAAGATTACATAACTCACTAATTCTACTCCTAGTTATCCTAGACATTTAAAAAAGTTATATAAAAACTTGTACTGATTATTCAAAGCTGATTTACTATAATATGCCTAAACTATAAGCAACCTAAATTCCCATTAAGTAATGAGTAAATTAAAGTTCTTTTAAATCTATATACTGACATGCTATTTAGCAGCAAAAAACATCAAGTTATAAATATAAATAAATATATACTTTATAATATACACATAAACGCACACATAGATGAATTCCAGGGTCTTTATTCTAAGACAAAGAAAATATACACTACTTATTTTAATGATGAATAATTATTGAAATGCAAAACTTATTAATGGATAACAAATCAATGATTTTGAGGTACCAGGAATGAGGTGTAATTATAGACTGCAAAAGGCCAAACTGCTGAGGAGTTTAAAGTACCAAAGCAAACAATAAAACAACAATAATTTTAAAAAGATGCTAATGAGGTTCATATGGAAATGTGGACTCTCTTGAGAAGTAGATGTGAGGCTATTTCTGTCATGCTGTGGCAAATGCTTTGGGTGTATTTAGATGTATTATTTCCATGCCCATTTATTATTCCCATGAGACCTTGTGAAAAACTGATGTTAACAGTGATGAACTTAGAGATGACAGTTTATGTTGCGGATGATTTAACAGCAGAAAATCGAGAAGGCAGTGACAATGGGTGCTTTTTGCCAATTTCAAAATAAGAATTTGTAACAAATACAGAAGAGCAGACAGATTCAGAAAATGCATTTTTGATAGAAATATAGCTAATTTAGATTTACTTGCTCAAAAGATTGCTATCTATAAAAGAAACCAAGTCAGGGCTGGAGAGAAACTTAATGGTTAAGACCACTTGTTGCTCTTACAGAGAAGTCAGGTTCAGTTCTCAGCACCAATGAGATGCCTAAAAACTGTCAGGAACTCTAGTTCTAGAGGACCCAATGTCTTCTTCTGACTTCTGCTGGACTATATGCATATAGTGCACAGACATGCATGGAGGCAAAACACCCTTGCACACAAAATAATTATATATTTTTTAAAAAAGCAAAGTGCTTGCTACTAAGATAATATAAAAGATACCTTGGAGGCAACTCAGGAATTCAAAATACCCTATTTGGTATAAGCTCCAAGGTATAGCAGTATAAAGAGAAATATAACATAGTTTCAAAGAGGTATATGACAGAGTGTTTTCAGAACAGAAAGATAATAATTTAACCTAAGAATACTGGAGAAATTTAGCTGGAAAGATACAGAGAGACTGTTGCAGGCATGGATGAAGTGGGCCCAAGTAAATCTCAATGACAGCAGATCTTGTTGGTCAACAGTGCTGGTTTTGAAGACATGTAGTATACAAGAGTTACAGAGTCATAGAGGCTTCCACAAAGATGTCAAAAAGAAAGTTCAAAGAGCCAAATCAGAGTCCCTGTAATCATCTAGTTGGTTGATGCAAGAATCTATGAAAGTAAAGACGAAGCATCAACTGGACTCTCCCCTCAAATAAAGATACTAATCGTCTCCTATAGGCAGCTCTAGGTGGCATGCAAAGTCACCATATTCGTCTATGCTAAATAATTACACTTGGGATTTCTAAATCAAAGTGCTTGGAGCATCCAAAGCCCTCTGGGTACCCCAGGTGTTAAGTAGAGAACTATAGGATTTAATGTTTTCTTTATTGGACAAAGACTTGCTTTGACCTAATCCTTTCCTGTATTCTTAACTCTACCCATTTGAATTGGGAATGATTTATTGTGTACCATTGTTTCTTGAAGTATGTGACTCATCTTTTTATTGCTTATACATGTTTACAACTGAGTGGACTTTGGACTTGGTTTTTTGAGAAATGCTGTAATGGTTAACTTTCTGGGGTCTCTTGGAGAGAGACTGAAGTCTTTTTCATTGTAAGCTAGATATAAGTCTTTCTTGGCCAGGGGTACACTGCTCTATTTTGGTCAGAAAAGTCCCTGAAAAGTTCAGGTAGTAAACAGTGGGCCCCAAGCTGGCACTACCAGGCACTAGTGGAAGCTTTAAGAGATGGGTCTTAATGGGAACGGAAGGTTGCTTATATATTCTTGAAGGAAAGACTAGGGTACAAGCCTTTGTTCTTTTTTCCCATTTCCCAGCCACCAGCAAGTTAGAATATTTGCTCTTCCATATGTTCTCTACAAACATTGGTGCCTTGATACAGGCCCCAAAGAAACAAACAGAGCCACCTAACTAATGACTGGAACTTCCAAGAGTATGAGCTTTCCTTCCATAAGTTAATTATCTTAGATTCTTTCTTATAATAACGGAAAAATAGCCAGTGGACAGAGTTTAAAAGATGTTGCTTTTTATAGGCTGTCAATAATAACCCAGAGAACTGTTCTTATTTCTTTCTCTGTCTCTATTTCTTGTCACAACTACCTATAATCATTGCAGACTAATTTACTTGCTTGTACAGTGAAAATCTCTAACCTTTCACAATCTGTGATTTAACAATAGCCCTTGGCAAATTCTTAAAAAGAGTAGACAATTAATAATTACAATCACCTAGAAATTGGCGAGGCACATCTTTAAGATTATAAATTGTAATTGTTTCTAGTAAAGACAGAGGGAGCAACATTTACCCCTAATTGAAATCTCATCATCCCATGATAAATACAATAAATTTCAAGGATTCAAAGTTAACAAAAATAAGTCATTTACCTTGTCTCAAAAAAAAAAGAAAGAAAGAAAGAAAGAAAGAAAGAAAGAAAGAAAGAAAGAAAAGGAAAACAAAACAGAGACATCTACGAAGAAACAATAATGTAAATTAGTGGCTTCCATAATGAAAATCTCAGAGTTTTCATGAAAGAAACTGCAAAAGGGGTTTTGGAGATATGATTCAATGGATAGAGTGCTTGCCCTGTATAATGTCAAATCTATTGGTCAAATGGTAATATTTTATTTAAGTGTGTTGAAAGCAGACTCTGGGAGTATAGAGACCCTTCTTCGGCTCAGACTTAAATATGTTTATGTCAATCATCCTGTAAAGCCCCAGCCTGGATCAAGCTTTCCCTCTGGCTCTGTAAGGGAGAAAGAGAAGAAAATAATGCAAGAACAAAACATTGTGTTCTTAAGAACAACTAAAGATAAGCCATTTATGACATAGGTTCTTATTTTTTATCTCACAGTGTAACAATGCTTGCAACAGGAACAGAAAGCCAGACACTCCTTCAGGGAGAGAAGACTCAACCTGAAACTCATCGAAGTGTCTGCTTCACCTTCTCCAGTTCATTTCTGCTATAAGATTTTAAGTCCTCAATTTGCTGATACTACATTTGTTTGCTCTCTCAAATCAGGCTATTCTTGTAGACTCTGGTGGATGCTGTGAACTGATTTGATTTTTGCTATCTATCTGATCTTTCTATCCATATTTGCTGGATTTGTGTGTGTGTGTGTGTGTGTGTGTGTGTGTGTTTACTTCTTGTTACATACTTAGTAAACAAAATCATTCAAAACAAAGCACCCATATCATAAATCATTCTCTGGATCACAGAGAACACTGCAAGCATAAGAACTGCAGTTTAGATACCCATCTCCTCCTCTCTGTGTGTGTGGGGGGCATGTGTACATGTGTGTGCGCACACACACATACATGTGACTACATAGATGTTCAAATGTGTGAGGTACATGCACATGGAGACTAAGGATTAATGTGTCTTCATCAACCACTCTGTATTCTATCACTCTGAGGGAATGGCTGCTCCTCAGGAGTACTCAGGTCACAAAACTTGATGATATCCAACTCACGTCAGTTCCAATGGCACACAAATACAAAAATATTGGGCTTGCTCCCTTCACCTACATTTCTAGGTTTGCCTCCAGGGGCTTTGGATGTCAAACAGTACTGCCAAGTCTTCTTAAAGGTAGATCTGTAAGCATCCACTTCACCATAGGAGAGTTTCAGGCATTCAACTTTAGCAATATCAGCTCTTCTTCACTAACTGAAAGGTTGCTCTAAACTTTGCCTCATTGTGTTTGAAAGGTGACAACATTATGAACTAACCAGTACCCCGGAGCTCTTGACTCTAGCTGCATATGTATCAAAAGATGGCCTAGTCGGTCATCACTGGAAAGAGAGGCCCATTGGACACGCAAACTTTATATGCCCCAGTACAGGGGAACGCCAGGGCCAAAAAATGGGAATGGGTGGGTTGGGGAGTGGGGGGGGGAGGGGGGGGACTTTTGGGATAGCATTGGAAATGTAATTGAGGAAAATACGTAATAAAAAAAGGAGAAAAAAAATGTATACCAATAAAATTAAAAAAAAAGGTGAAATACAAAGTCAAATTATTAAGCCGACTTTAGATTCAGTGTTTCCACATTGTATTTTGGTTTTAGTTAGGATATATTACTCCCCCTTTCTTCATATTTGTGACTTTTGGAATGGTGGAACAAAATGATTACCACTATATTTTAGAAGCATATAATTTCATAGCATCATGGCAGGAGAAGAGCTTGACTCATGAATCATAAATTTAGGTAGGCAAATGAAATTTTTTTGAGGAAGCAGAGTTTAGTTCTCAATGAATCATACTTTGAATTTCATGCCTATCTGATTTAGATATCATCTAGATAAAACTTCAATCTTATGTCTTAAATATGCTGAAATGTGAACTTTTGGAACTGCTAATATTGAATTACGGTTATTTTGCAACTATTAAATACATGATTGAGGGGGGATCTGGAGCAGGAAGCAATGGTCTATTTCTGTAGCTCCCCAAAATCATGTATTCTATGTAGTTTTCTTACAATAGCAATATTTGCAGTTCTGAATTTTTGAATTTATTAAGTTTATAATAAGCAGAAGTGAAAGAACAAATAGGTATAAGACGGAAATACCAGCAATTCTGTTTATAACTTTCAAAAGACAACAACCAGGTGACACCTGCTTGAAAGAACAAAGATAATATAAAATTTAGAGCTTATCTGACAGAAATCAGCTGGTGAAGTTGAGGCATTCAGCTGGGGTTCCAGATTGTACCTTTTCTTTCTGGATGAGTTTCTGGCTTCTCACTCCCACTGAAGACATTTTTACAGTATGAGATAATGAACAGAAGCCTCTGTTGAAAATGCTTTTTCTCTCTAGCCATTTTCAAGGACACAATATTTTCAATATTTAAGCAACTCTCTGCTGGTTGCTTTTTTCCATGTCACAATATCAATGGGCCAGCCTGTCTCTAGACTAGGGGACTTGGAAGACATTTTATACTCATAGGCCTGAGAAGGAGCAGATAGACTTTTTTTTTTTTTTTTTGAGAGCCAGCTTCTCAGTAAGCTTAAACAGCACATGGCCATTAACAAATATAATATAGATTATAAATTATGTTTAAAATAAAACCCACAGGTGATGGTATTGAGATGTACGGTCTTTAGGTCTTGGACTTTCATCTTACAAATGAGATCAGGTTCCTTATGAGGAAAAAAAAATCTTGTTTTCAGTATCTATATGAAAATGTAGTCAGATGCCATTTCTGAAACTGTGAGAGCTTATCAGATATTGAATCTGCTGATGTCTCGATTCTTGGACTTCAAAGCCTCCAGAACTGAGTAATAAATGTCTGTTGTATATGGATTACCCAGTCTAAGATATTTTATTACAGCAGCCCAAATAAACTAAGATACTTGTCTTTTATATTTTTAGACTTAGAAGTAAAATATCTAACATTTCACCAAAAAGTATAGGGCTTATTTCAATGTATCAGAGTAAAGACAATTGTCTTCCCATTTTAATTAGTAGTTTATTTTAAACTTACCATTGCTACTGAACTTTTGTCATATGCTCGTGTGTGTGCTTTATTGTTTGAGAATTTTGTACATTTATCAAGTCTATCCCTCATACTCTCTGCTCCAATTCTCCTCCCATACCCTTATCACTATTTCTTCCCAACTTCAAATGGCCATGTTGTTTTACATCATCTACACAGTATGTATACTGATGCAGGTCTGTCTATTTGCTGGAGCATGGTCAGCTTCTCATAAAAATTTTGCTTTTGCATCTTTGATATAATTGCATGCTTTTTCATCTTTGTACATGGATTTTATAATATGGCTAATCTGGCAGGAATACAGACACACCCTTACCACACTCCTTTAATCTCTCTGGTGGGAATACAACATGCCCATAGTACACACCATTAACTCAAACAAGAAGATAAAATTGGTTTGTAGAAGGAAGCACCCATGTTTCAAAGTGATGTCCAATTGAGTGGCAGACAAAGTGATGAATCAGAGAAAGATTCAACAGAATAGAATGTGCTCAACTCTCAGGAGAACAGATGTAATATCCAAAATGAATTCAAGACCACCCAGTACCTCCCCACTTCAAAAAGGACTTTCCAAACTGTACTACCGGGCCAAGTGCAGAGCCAGATAAGGAAATAACAGAAAGGAGGCAGTTTTACCAGGAGAGTTTTACAGAGAAAGGTTGAAAAGAGAACAAGATAGACACTGGTTAAGACAGAAGGAGTCAGAGAGTGAGAAGGAGCGAGATTAGAACAGATTTCCCAAGATAGTACAAGGCCAAGCAGAACAATTCAGACAGAAGCTAAGAGAAGCCAATTCAAATCAGTCAACCTGGAGAGGAGTTTTGAGCCAGAATAGCTGAGTTGAACCAGTCAGCCAGTTTGAAAGAGCTAGAAAGGGTGAGCTTATTCAGCAGTAAGTGTCAGATGCTGAAAACATTCTAGGTCTAGATTAGTTTGTTTGGAGGCTAGAAGCTTCCAGGATTCAGCCTATGTTAGACGGAGACACTAAACCTCTGAGATGACAATTACATCATGCAAATAAAGGTTTCTTTTTACACTGCTTAATTCTGTTAAGTTGACAAAATGCCTTGATTAATTTAAAATGGTAAAACAATTTGCATTCCTGATGTAAATAAACTTTGAGTATGAATAATTTTATCATTTCCTTGATAGATTTATTTATATTTTGGTTAGAATTTTAAATTCATGATCATATAAGTCATAGACTTATAATTTTCCTTTCTTTTAATAACCTTTTTATATCTTCAAATTTGTTACCTCACAAAATAAGACAAGCATGATTTCATTTTTCATAAATCTCAGAAAGGTTCTGTTAATTACATTATTTATTTCTTTAATACTTTGTAGAATTTACTCTGCTAATGATTTAAGGTGGGGAATTTTTCCCTTCCTTCCTTCCTTCCTTCCTTCCTTCCTTCCTTCCTTCCTTCCTTCCTTCCTTCCTTCCCTCCCTCCCTCCCTCCTTCCTTCCTTCCTTTTTTCTTGACACCCAAAGCTCTATAATAAACCACCCAAGCTGCCATTCTCATATTGTTATATGTTCTTCAGTGGAGTTCTCATACATGGAAAATGTTTTCTTTAATCATCTTCTAAATTAAGTGGCACATAACCACAGTCTCTTCATTCTTATAGTCCTCTCCCCTGTCTTTGAAGACCAATCTTTTGAAAAGGTATCTTGAAACTGCTGGAACTCACCCATCTTAAAGGTAGCTATCTAGGGTAGAAAATAATTCTTTTTACATATTAACTAATGGGGATTGTGGATAACATCATACAAGTACATTACAACTGAGACAAGGAATCCTTGAGAAGGATAAAAGAGTCAGTTATCATCAGAAATCTAAAACTTGCTCTATTTGCAAGTATCACTGAAAGCAAACACCACTGGTAGATCTACTATCACATTAGCAAAGTTGAATTGAATTCTACTACAAGACAGGTCAAAAGAAAGTAGCCAAAGTGAAACATAATGGGAAAAGAAACAGAAAATCCAAATCAACCCAAAAAGAAAAATCTAAAATAGGGATATTACCACTAATATGAAACCAAGAAAAAGAAAACAAATAATTAAATTAATATTTTATCATATGATGGTTAATTTAATAAAAATTGAGCTAAATGATTAGTATAATTTTTAAGATTTAATATTTTTAAAAGAGGCATTTATAAACTATTTAAAACTAGGGAATATAAACCAGGAAGTTAGTTTAATCACTTACATTCCATATGCTGAGCTTATAGAAAGGCTGGTAATTTGCTGAGGAGGCTCACCATCTACCCACACCAACTGAATAACAAGATCTGCTTGATAGCCCGGCGGCATTCGTACTGGCCGTGTTTTAACACTAGAAGAAAGAGGAAACATAATAATATCCCATACATCTTTAGCATACTTATGCATCTTCAGAATTTACATAGACCTATACTTCAAAAATATATAACATGGGGGCAAGTATGTGGATAGACAATGCTTTGTCATCCTCTTAGATGTACCAAGCTACACATACTTGCTCAGTAATTTTTAAATCAGTTTTACAACTTTAACTTATCAAACATTTTCTTTGTTTTAATTTTAGGACAGTGCTTTAAAATAAATGATACTTTCTATATAATTATAAAGCATAGTAATAAAAAGAATGACTGCTATATAGTTATATTTGGTAATCTGACACCAATTTGATAGCCTTATAGCTGGTCCCTAGCTTCTATTCTTTCCATTCTCAAACTCATGTCTAACTCGCTTATTAAATTGATCTACTTAAAATTTAAGTCCAATCATGTTATTTTCTAATCAAAACATTACAATGACTCCCACTTCCCGCTTGAAATAAATGGTAAGGCTCTCATAATGTCCTATTATTAGGCCTCGATTAGCTATATGACATCACTTATTATTATCATGACACGTTTCTGAGCTCTAGCTGCCTTGGCCTAACTATTTCCTTAACATGCCAATCACCCAAGCCCTATAGCTGTGATTTTTTTTTGTCTAGAATTTTATTCCACTATATATATTTAAGTTTCTTAATTATTTCAAGTCTTTTCTTTAAATCTTATTCTCTTAACAAGGCCAATGATAAATATTTATTAAACATACATAAGTATAAATAAAAATAATTGTACAAATTTGTATATATTGATAATAATTAGAATGCTCTTAAAAGTAGAGAATTGGCTAGTTGAAATGAATATTTATGAGCTAATGTATATAAAAGTGTCCAACTTCAGCTAAACAAAGGGACAAATGCCAAGATTTAGTGAAGCATGCATTATATGCATCTTAAGAATCCATCCATAATGTAGTCTAATTAATAGAATAACATTTAGATTTTTTTGTGTGTAGTTGACTTCTGGGCACTGAGCACATGCTATATGACTATGTGGATTTTTTCTTTTGGTTTTCAATAATCCTTGAAATTTACTTCAGTATTTGTCAAGTCAACACTTTTACACTTCAATAATTGTTGATGCTAACCAGACCTTTATTTCACTTGTTTTTCTCCATCATCCCTATCCTCAATTCTTCTCTATTTTATAAATATCTAAGTAATCAGAAGACTTGTGCTCTAACAATAATAGGTTTTTGTTTGTTTGTTTGTTTACAAATTGGTCTCTAGCGCTATTTTGAACAAACAAATTGGTCTGTAGTGCTATTTTAAATGTTCCAGTGTTTGCATTGGTTTTCACATTCTTTTTTTAAAGATGGAAATAAATTTAATATGTGTAGCCTTCCAAAAATTACACATTAGGTTATCTTTCACAAAATGTACTCAGGACACGGATATTATCAAGTAATTATATACTGCTGAACAAAAATCTTATAATATAAAGCCTATATTATAGTAAAGTACCAAATACATAATATAATTTATGTGATACCTATATCCTAAAATGCCTGGCAACATTTTTTTTTCATCTTTTTTTGTACATTCCAGATTTTGTCCACCTCCTGGACCAGCAATCTCAATTAACCTGGATGCCCCAGATCTCTTAGTCACTGGACCCCAACCAGGCAGCATATACCAGCTGATATGAGGCCCTTAAGATAGATATAGCACAGAACTGCCGAATCTGGGTTCAATCAGAGAAGATGCACCTAACCCTCAAGAGACTGGGGGCCCCAAGGAGTGGAGAGATCAGGTGAGGTGTGGGATGGGAAGATAGGGACATCCTCCTGGAGTCAGTGGGGGAAGGGGAAGAGGTATGGGATGTAGAGCAGTCATAGGGTAGACCCCGAAGGGTTTTCACACTCTTTGAACTCAACTAAATGAAGGAAACTGATATGAAAAAAAAAAAAACTATAAATGGGTTGGCACAGTAACTTAACAGGTAAACGTGCTGTCATCGAACTAAGCTTCATCCCCAGGACACAAAAGATCTAAGGAGAGGACAGATTCTTACAGGTTGTCCTCTGACTACCACATATACAGCATGATATGTGTATGTGTGTGTGTGTGTCTGTGTGTCTGTGTGTGTGCATATGCACATAAATAAACAAATATAAATATATACATGAACTTATAAGAGATTTTCACTAGCTAAAATTTAATAATTTTTTTGTTTATAGATTTTTCTTCCAATTAATTCATGCTTACTCTTCCTTTTTGAAAATCTTTTTTTTTAAATTTTATTAGATATTTGCTTTTTTTTACATTTCACATGTTATGCCCTTTCCTAGTTTCCCCTCTGAAAATCCCCTATTCCCTCCCGACTTCTCCTTGCTCCCCAACCTACCCACTCCTGCTTCCTGGCCCTGGCATTTCCCTATACAGGGGCATAGAATCTTCACAGGACCAAAGGCCTCTCCTCCCATTGATGACTGACAAGGCCATCCTCTGCTACATATGCATCTGGAGCCATGAGTCCCATCATGTGTTTTCTTTGATTGGTGGTTTAGTCCCAGGGAGCTCTGGGGGGTACTGGTTAGTTCATATTGTTGTTCCTCCTATGGGGCTGCAAACCCCTTCAGCTTCTTGGGTACTTTTTCTAGCTCCTTCATTGGGGACCCTGTGCTCTATCCAATGGATGGCTGTGAGTATCCACTTCTGTATTTGTCAGGCACTGGCAGAGCCTCTCAGGAGACAGCTATATCAGGCTCCTGTTAGAAAGCTCTTGTTGGCATCCGCAATAGTGTCTGAGTTTGGTGGTTGTTTATGGGATGGATCCCGAGGTGTGGCAGTCTCTGGATGGTCATTCCATCAATCTCTGCTCTGAACTTTGTCTCTGTTACTGCTTCCATGGGTATTTTGTTCCCCCTTCTAAGAAGGATTGAAGTATCCACACATTGGTCTTCCTTCTTGAGTTTCATGTGTTTTGCAAATTGTATCTTGGGTATTCTGAGCTTCTGGGCTAATATCCACTTATCAGTGAGTGCATATCATATGTGTTCCTTTGTGACTGGTTACCTCACTTAGGATGAAAATCTTTTTAAAAATTAGAAGTTACGCATTACTGCTAATTATATACCCTTCATTGTTGAAAACTTATCTCTAAAGTTTCTATACATTTTTGCATAAAAAAATTAAGAAACAAACTGTCCATTCTTTAAGTAATAGATATATTGTTTTATGGGGCTTAGAGAAAACTCTTTCTTATGCTAAATTCTCCAAATATATAACACTAGAAACAATTATATGGCAACATAAAAGTAATGATTTATATATCCTATAAAATTAAAAGCATAAAAGCAAGATAAATTTGCCTATGATCTTTACATGCTAAGCTCTTTATTATGTTGTTAAATGCAACTTCTATATATTGAGTAAAATGTTTAACAATAATCATTAATTAGGAAAAAAGATTAGGGCTTTGCCTTGTTAAACTTCCCATTTTATAAAATCCATGTTTTCTTTAGAATCGTTTTGAGAAAAATGTAAATAGGTAAATGAAGTATAAAAATACTGTGCCTTTTTAGGGGGAGGTTATTCAAAGACAATCATGCTCTCCTAACTCATCTAACAAGAGAGAGCAATAACTTTAACCGTTACATTGTACAAGAATTATGTAATTAACGGCTGAGTGTGCTTCGGCACTTGGTAGCAGTTCTTACCTGAGGCACGGGATGCTGTCCTTTGTCACTCCTTCACTAGACACAGTATTAGTGCTTCCAGAAAGACTCCTTGAAGGAGGAAGTTGAGAGGAGAGATCTGGAAATGGAGGGCTTGTTTCTGGCTCAGGAGTAATAATGTCTTCAACATCACACTGAAGTCGTACCTCTAGTGACTTAAAAAAGGTCATTTTAATTTAGTCTAATAATAATAATAATAATAATAATAGGCACATTAATATAATCTGGGTTTTTATAAATTATTCTAAATTATTTCAATCTGCATTAAGTAATAAATTACATAGACTATTCAATGGCAATCACCAAAATACAAAAACAAAAAACAAAAACAATACAAAAAACCATAATTTTTAATTCCTCAGAACTATGAAAGAAAGAAACCTATTATTAAAAATAAATTATTTTTTGTGGGAGTGGTTTGAGAAAGGGTTTCTCTGTGTAGCCCTGGGTGTCCTGCTCACTTTGTAGACCAGGCTGGTCTAGAACTCATAGAGATCTGCCTATCTCTATCTCACAAGCGCAGAGATTAAAGGTATGTGCCCTCACATCCTGGTATTTACCTTCATATTGCATTTGTGTGGCAGAAATTTTTATATGAGTATTCTTTTGCTTTCTCAAGCTTGTTTTGTCAACTTGACAGCAGCTAGATTCATTTTGAAAGAGGGCCCCTCGATTGAGAAAATGTCCCCAAACAGAGTGGTATTGGAGACAAGCCTGTGGGACATTTTCTTGGTGATTGTTTGCGGGGGAAGCCCACTGTGCGTGGAGTCATCTTTGGGCAGATGGACTTGAGTTGTACACAGTGCTGATGCTGCTATAGCATCGTTATAAAAACCTGATCAAATTACCATGAATATTTCCACTTAACTTTTATACTCTACTTTTTGTTTTTTTACATAGGAAATTATATGGGTATGAGTATAAATTGTCCCCAGACTCTGCTACTTCCTATTAATTGCTCAGAGCTACACAGAGAGATAATCAGTGGTAAAGTTAGGATTTCAACTTAAGCACCTGTGACCTTAATCCCTAAGCTTTCAATATACTCTAAAAGAATGGCATTACTTGTGGTTGAGGTAAAAACACATACCCCAAAAAGCCTATATGAAACAATCTTTATATTCTGATAAAATATGGTAAAATATATAGAACAGAATAGAGAAATTAAAGGCATATTAACTTAGAAATAGCTGATACCACAATGACACCATCGTTTTTTGTATGATAAGAATTTCATGTAATGGTATGGTAATGGTAAGGTAATGTTTTTATAATGGTAAGTGTAATGGTAAGGTATATTTTTCACTATATAAAATGTTGCTCCTTAAAAAACTATTAAGAAAGAGGAACACTCCTCCATTGTTGGTGGGATTGCAGGCTTGTACAACCACTCTGGAGATCAGTCTGGCGGTTCCTCAGAAAACTGGATATAGTACTACCGGAGGATCCAGCAATACCTCTCCTGGGCATATATCCAGAAGATGCCCCAACTGGTAAGAAGGACACATGCTCCACTATGTTCATAGCAGCCTTATTTATAATAGCCAGAAGCTGGAAGGAACCCAGATGCCCCTCAACAGAGGAATGGATACAGAAGATGTGGTACATCTACACAATGGAGTACTACTCAGCTATTAAAAAGAATGAATTTATGAAATTCCTGGCCAAATGGATGGACCTGGAGGGCATCATCCTGAGTGAGGTAACACATTCACAAAGGAACTCACACAATATGTACTCACTGATAAGTGGATATTAGCCCAAAACCTAAGATACCCAAGATATAAGATACAATTTCCTAAACACATGAAACTCAAGAAAAATGAAGACTGAAGTGTGAACACTATGCCCCTCCTTAGAAGTGGGAGCAAAACACCCTTGGAAGGAGTTACAGAGACAAAGTTTGGAGTTGAGATAAAAGGATGGACCATGTAGACACTACCATATCCGGGGATCCATCCCATAATCAGCTTCCAAATGCTGACACCATTGCATACACTAGCAAGATTATGCTGAAAGGACCCTGATATAGCTGTCTCTTGTCAGAGTATGCCTGGGCCTAGCAAACATAGAAGTGGATGCTCACAGTCGGCTATTGGATGGATCACATGGCCCCCAATGAAGGAGCTAGAGAAAGTACCAAAGAAGCTAAAGGGATCTGCAACCCTATAGGTGGAACAACATTATGAACTAACCAGTACCCCGGAGCTCTTATCTCTAGCTGCATATGCATCAAAAGATGGCCTAGTCGGCCATCACTGGAAAGAGAGGCCCATTGGACACGCAAACTTTATATGCCCCAGTACAGGGGAACGCCAGGGCCATAAAAGGGGAGTGGGTGGGTAGGGGAAAGGGGGTGGGTGGCTATGGGGGACTTTTGGTATAGCATTGCAAATGTAAATGAGCGAAATACCTAATAAAAAATGGAAAAAAAAAAAAAAAAAAAAAAAAAAAAAAAAAAGTAACCCTATTATAGTTGAGAAATAATCACTTATGACAAATTACTAACAAAAAACAAAAAAGTTAAATTTAAAAAAAAACAAAGCCTACACTAATTTGACATTTATACAGAAAGCAAAACTCTACACTAATTAAATGCATTTATGCATATATGCATATACTTGCTTAGGCATGTAATATGTAATACCTATTTTAAAATGTGTTATATATTATAATAAGTATTTTTCTTTATAGGCAAAATAATGTTCATGCTATTATATTGATAATATTTAGGAGGAATTGACTCAGTTTAGTCAGTAGGTACAAAACTAAAGAGATACAAAGAAACATAACAACAGATGACAATGTGGTGTTCAATTTGTAGAGAAATTAATTTAAAATAGTAAGCTCATTTTGACATTGAACTTTTGTTAGAGAACTTTTCATTTAAAAACAAACTAGGTTTTAATATATTAAGTAACAATAATTTAAAATACTACAGATTATATTAAATGTGAATTATATAGTGTTGTAAAATTGTTTACTCCCAACCTGGGATTTCTTCCCCACATTTGACCATTTAGTTCTCAGATAAAAGGCACACACAACCTTTATATTTATAATAAGCCTTAAACAGCACAAGAGCTGGGCAGATATCTACCTTCCATTCTATTAGAATCTACTTCCCTATAGATAACCCTGAATTATTACTTCTGTGTTTCATCTAGGCTGCTCTTAACTCCAATTGGCCAGCTCTCGGGGGCCATGTTTTTATGGTTCACATAACCCATGGTGGCTTCTCCTTCTTCCCCTTCTGGTTCATCTCTAACTCCAAGCCCAGAAAACCTAAACTTCATCTATGTTTCTTCTGTCCAGCTATTAGCCATTGGCACCTTTATTTACCAATCAGAAATAACTTGGGGGCAGGGTCTGTCTAGCTATTGGCTGTTGGCACCTATATTTACCAGTCAGAAATAATTTGGGGGCAGGGCCACTTGAGTCTATATGCTGACTCCAGGATTTGGGGACCCACATTTAGCATTACAGTAGACAGCAAAGCCAAACCTCAACAATACACTGTAATCTTGATGCTTTAAAAACCATACCAAGTGGTAGTTCAAATACACAATTGTTTTCTTTTAGGAACTATAAAGAGAAAAGTTAAATCTCAAGTAACTTACCACTATTTCTGTTGTGACTTCATGTCTGCTGAATTTATAAATTATGACATATGCAGAGACTCCAGAGACACAAAATATTCTGCTCTCTGGACACCAGTAGATCATCTGCACAGCAAAGGGATCTTCCTCTACAAGTTCACACGTCTGTTTGCCTTCTCCTGCCTTCTGCTTTTCAAACACTTTGGAAGTTTTTAGCTTGTACAACATCTGCAGTGTCACTATAAAATAATAATATGTAGTTATTTCCTCATTTGATTTTTAATTCTTAGACATCGTTCAAGTTTTTTTTCAATGTATTTGTTGAACCACGAGAATACAACTCAAGTAGGAAAAAATGACATTTACATAGTAATCCCTCAGTGAAGTGCTCTCGTGGCAGTGGTATCAAGAGAAAACTATACAAAGAAAGACAAGGAATGGTTATGAGCATTGGAACTAAGAAAATGGAAATCAGAAATAAGAAAATGGAAGAAATAAGTTTCCTCCAGGTGAGATGCTGCCATGCTTTTTTACAACAATCCCTTTAATCCTTTGATAAGAGGTTGACACAATACTCTAGATGATTTTTTTCAACAGATTATTTAGGAAAGATCTCATTTGGGTGTTCCTAGTTAAGAAAGGGTCAAGTATAAGCTTTTAAAACTCTGGGTTTATAAATAAATGATTTTTAATAATATTTATTTGGGGAAGCCATTTCCACTTCAGAAATAATAAAAATACAATTTTCTCTAAAAGAAAAAAAAAAGACTCTTGGTTTATAAATGGTCTTCAAGAACTCAGTCCAATTCAAGATAATTCTACCAAGTAGCTGTCCTGAACTTTTTGGTTGCTTTGGTTTTTTGAGACATGATCTCTCTGTGTAGCTCTGGTAGTCCTGGAACTCACTCAGTAGAGCAGGATGGCCTTGAACTCACAAAGATCCACCTTCCTCTGCTTTCTGAGTGCTGGGATTAAAGGCCTGTGCCACCACTACCTGTCTTTGGCCTGAACTTTTTTAAATTGTCAATAATGTGAAATACTACTAGACTTTTAAAATCTCAAAATATGAGTAAATTTTAAAGAATGATCTTTTTTGTTGCTGATTTTTAAGGATATCTCTGAACTAGTTGCAACAGCTGAAATAGACTTGTAGAGTAGGCAGCATCTTGTATCAAATTAATTGCTTTTCTTGTATTTCTTACTTTCATGATTATTGCTTCATGGTTATATCTGCTATGAAACTTCAAGTTCATTGCTAACTTCTCTTCCTATTTTTGACTATCCTAAGTTTTAACTACCTAACAAAATTTATGTTAGTTGTTAATCCATTAAAATACCCTTTCTACTTGGGCTGGTAATAACAATTGCAATCCTAGGATGTGATTGGCTATAGCATGACAGTCTTAAGATAGAGGCCAGCATAGGCTACCTAAATAGGATACTAAAATTATCCTGTCTGAAAGATAAACAAATAATACATATATAAGTAGTCTTTCTGAAACTTACTGGTCCAAATAAATCTCTACCATTTCTGACTAAAATAGCATTTGATTATACTACATTTCAAAGTTTTCTAGTTTGACATGTATTTCCTAAGAACATGTTTTGGGAATGACACATATGGGCATAATGAAGACTTAGGTAAGGTTACAGGACCTTGCACATTGACCACATGTTATTCCTTAAATTATCTAACTGTTAAAAATTAAAAAGAATTTTTAGTGTTATCAAATAATTTCTCTTGATTCTCATGGACTACTCTAGAGTGGGATAGGAAGCTGGGAACGGAGGAATAAAAGCACTCCTCAAATACCACACAGGTAGGACACAGAGGGAATTCCTGGAACAGTTAATCTGATAAAGCTTGGTTCTTTTCCTGATGCAGCATGATTTTTTTTTAAAAGATAGGAAGGATTGCTGAAAGAGTGCCTATAGCATTGTTTATTTAATATTACTTAAGATAATTAGAGTAGAGATACTTTAAGCTGATCTAAAGTACATAAAATAAATATTATAACAAAGCATTATAATATGATTATGCTAAAATATTTCTGAAATTAAAATTATTCAAATTAAAAGATGGTAGATGACCATCAATAAATATTAACAAAATATTTTCAGTGACTGGGAAGAAATATAAAACTTACTTGCTGAAGCATCCCAAAATTTTATTGTTCCATCAGCATGACTAGATAAAAATAAATTACCATTAATTAAAGTATACAAATAAAACAGTCACCCCAAATACAAAAAAGTTGAGTGATTGTTATTATATATTCATTAAAAAATCATTGTAATGAATGTTGATTTATGAGAAACTATTTCTAAGGTCAAAATAATGATATTACTTTAAAAAGAACACATTGAACTTTAAAGAAAAAGAAAAAAACATTAGATTTTCTTCCTGTCATATTATATGTATCATAGAGAACAGTAAAATGGCTTATGAAAATGAATAATATTTTAAAATAAAATCAACATTTAATGAAAAAGATAATTTGAATATTATCAAAATATAAAAGCAAATACCTAAAGTGATTTAGGATTACCACGATTTACTAATAATTTACACTAATTCTATGTAAACTAATCTACAGAACAGAGGCTAGAGTACTTCCCATTATATGTGGGAAAGTCAGCATAGTCTGGCAACAAACCCAGAGAAAAACAAAGTCCAACAATATCCCACTAGGAAAGATGAAAACCTAGTCAGGAAAAATGTGTAAGTAAAAGCCAAGTAAGATACATAAAGAGCTAGAGAAAGTACCCAAGGAGCTGGGGGGGGTCTACAACCCTATAGGTGGAACAACAATATGAACTAACCAGTACCCCCAGAGCTCGTGTCTCTAGCTGCACATGTAGCAGAAGATGGCCTAGTTGGCCATCAGTGGGAAGAGAGGCCCCTTGGTCTAGCAAACTTTATATGCCCCAGTACAGGGGAACACCAGGGCCAAGAAGTGGGAGTGGGTGGGTAGGGGACTGGGGGTGGGGAGAGGGTATGAGGTACTTTCAGGGTAGCATTTGAAATGTAAATGAAGAAAATACCTAATAAAAAAATTGTAAAAAAATGATACATAAAGAGAATACTTATAACCAAGAGAAATCCGACTTAGAGAAGCAAAAGCAAGTAAACAGTTTAATAAAGACCAGTTGGCAAACTGGAATAAAACCACAATGAAAACTTACACAAGAAAACACACTTAGTTTTGTCAATTGATACAAAAAGGCAATAGACAAAAACTCATCATCTAGTCATGCAGAAACATGACTGATGGAGAAGGGAACTGCCTTTCATTTGATAGAGAATAGCTAAGGACCATCTACAAACATTGCCTAACATACATGATTATAAAAGAACATGGTTGTTTCCCCTGAGATGAGGATCAAAGAAAAGTATTTATTTTCACAATTGTATTCACTGTTATGATGGAGGAATTAAACATTTCATTAAGGCAAAACAAACAAATTATGAACCAACAAGCTGAAAGGGAAGAAATAGAACTGCTTCAATCTGTAGAGCTTGTAATGTATATGCACCAAAATCTCAACTACTTGATGAGAGTGATACTTAATGAAGGCCAGCATGAGAGTGATACTTAATGAAGGACAGCATGCAAAAATAAATACTATTTCTGTGTAACAGAAAAAACTTGAAAAATTAAAGTATAATAAGATACTGCAAGACACTTAGAAAGAAATCATTATTTATGCTAGAGACATATGCTGAAAAAATATAAAATGCTGATCAGAGGAAAAGAATTACTGATAAACGACTGATACAGTATGTTTTTGATGATAATACTTATAGTGGTTCTAATAACTAATATATAGATTCAATGTAATTCTTGGTGAAATATCTAAAAATCGTAGAAATAAACTAATTACAATTTTATATGTAAAGGAACTACAATAGTCAAAATAATATCGAAAAGAATAGAAATTAGTGCATTAAACTACTTGTAGTTTTAAGTCTCACTCTAAAGATATACTGAAAGTGTTTTTATACTTATGTGTGTGTGTGTGTGTGTGTATGGAATGCATTAGTCTAGATGATGATCCACATTTATATGTTTAATAGGGTTTGCTTTGCATTATTTATTTTTATTCACATTACATCCCCATTGCCCCCCTCCTCTCCTCTCCTGCTGAGACCCAACCATACAATCCAGGTGGATGGTAGTCATAAAGAAAGCCATTTACTTCAACAGACGTATTGAAATATAACTTCATGCACTGTTAATGGAGTTCAGTGTTTTTCATTAACTTACATAATATTGTTTCACATGGACACTGAAATCTAGTTTTAGATCACGTCAAAGTCACCTCAGACAAATGTAGAAACCTCTTCCCTGTTCCTGACTGTTGTGACTAGGACAGCTATGAACATTGCTGAGAAAGGACTTGTGGAGTACGATGCTGCATCCTTTGGGTAGATGCCAAGGAGTATAGCTGAGCCACATAGTAATTTGTTTTTAGTGAATAAGGAATCCTCTTTCTCCACAATCTCCCCAGTAGCCATCAGTCCTTTTGTTGTTCTGAACCATTCTGAATGGGATGAGATGAAATCTCAAAAGGCTTTTCTTCTTTTTCTTAGTTGGTAGGGAAATTTCTTAAATTGAGAACTCCCTGTTTAGATCCCTAACAACATAAATGCTGAACTAACCCCCACCCCCATTTTGTTCCTGTCCCTGGAGATGTGGGCATAAGATGAAGTGACTGAGGCTAGGCCAGGCCTCAGCACAGAAGAGAGAACTATGTAGTCCAAAGCAGACTGTGAACAGTCAGGGTGCCATAGCAGAGGGAGGAGGTTGCATGGAGTAGAAGTGGGAGGTGGCCAGCAGGGATATGGTAGGAGGGTTCTGTAGGCAGATAAATGGAAGTCAAGGACCTACAGACTGAGTTGATGTCCACATATTTGGGCTGGGCTTTGCTGGAGGTCAGATTAGACAGCTTCTTCAGCTTCTTCTTCAGCTCTAGGGGGAAGGAACCTCTTATAGCACCTCTTGCACACAGGCTTCATATAGAACTCCACAGGTTTGTTCCATCAACCTTGGTCACATGACTGCAATTGTAGCAAACATCTATCTTCAAAGATCTGATTATACTAGGTCTCACAATAGGTCAGGCCCTTCTTTTCATAGTGCTGGTGCTCCAGGAATGGCTTCTCACACTTGACACAAAGTACTCCACATGACACCATTTTCCCAGTGTCTCTACCACTCAGCCTTCAGTGGGCTGATGGCAGGCCCCACACAGATGGTGGCATCCATCTTGTCATAGTAAGGCAGGCAGTAGAGCTCACCCTTCAGCTCTTGGGATCAGAGGTCAGCTCCTTCCCACAGTGGGAACAGTTGAAGTAGTCTGGGTGGTAGGCCTCATTTTTTAACATGGGGCAGCTCATCAATGGTCAGCTCACATCAGTCAGCTCCACAAAACACAGCTCACAGCTTAAACAGCCTGAATGCCAGTTTACTACCTTGGTGGACTTGATCATGTGTTCAGTTACAAACTCACCACAGAATTAGCAGCATGAAGCAGTCGGCATTTAGAAGATATGTTTGCAGTACTTATGACCCTCAAACTCATAAAAGAGCTAGAAGTACTGTGTATGCACAAAGCAGTGCTCATGGTAGAGTATTTCAGTGCTGTTGAAGATATGCTTTTTAGGGATAAAGTAGGCCTGGCAGCACTGGCACTTGGCATTGGCTGAGCATAGAAATGTTTCTTCCTCTCTTGGTGACTGTGACTATCCCAGTTGGCAATCTTGGCTGTTCCCAAGGTTTTCTGATGCACAATATGTCACTCATCATATTAGTTTAGTGTTATGTGTGGGAGGCCTTTTCTCTTTTGTGTCTTCCAACCTTTTCCTTGTTGTTTACTGTTCAGAGTTTGACTATGATGCATCTTGATGTGGATTTCTTGGGGTTAATTCCTACTTACCAGACTCTGTGGGTTTGTGCTGTTTTGCTAAATTTGCTAAGTCTTCAGCCATCATTTCTGTGAATGATTTCCCAGCACTGTCCACATTCTTTTCTCCATCTTACATTACTGAGACTGACAAATGGGTAGGGAATGTGGTTGCTTATTATTGCTGGGAATCCTGGATGTTTTGTCCCTGGGATATAATACCTGATATAATTAAGAGAGGAAAGGTTGATTCTGGTCAAGGGTTCACAGTCCATCACAGCAGAGAGGGTGTGGCAGAACAGTTCACATCATGGCAGCTGCAGCATGTAACAAATTATTCATCTCAAGATAGATGGAAAGAAGCAAAGTAAAAGGAAGGGACCAGACACTAGGTATAACCCTTCAAGGTATGCATCTAGTGGCCTAGTTCTTTCAGATGACTTCCACCTCCTGGAGTTTCTCCTTTCTCCCAAGCTAGCACTACTAGGTAGACATCAAGAAGGCAATGCTTGAGCCTGTGGCAGGCATATTTCATTCAACTATAGAAATGGGGATGCAAAGCCCCTGACATTTATAAGAAGCATGATATTAGGTTAAGGACTTTCTGAAGTTAATATTCTATGACTTCCAAATAAAGTATTTCCTGTGAAGCTCACTCATATTTTTCTTATGACTGTTTTCACTAATATAATCTTAATATAATCCTTTTTAATAATTCTGTTTCTAACAATTTGATTGTATTTTTTTTACCAAAGCTAAAAACTATGATTTAATGTTATTTCTTAGATTCTTACTTCGTACTTAAATGAGTCTGCCAGAATACAGTTATATAAGAGTGTCAAAACTTAAATATTTTATTGTTATTACATTTATAACTTATAATTTGTTATAATTTACAATTTGTAAAATACCTTACTTACCCAGTAATAATAATTTCTGGATAAGTTTGTGCTCCGAGGTTCCAAGCTCCTCCACTGACTGGCCATTCCTAAATAGATTATTGAGCAGAATATGTGGCTTTTATTTTTTAAATTAAATGGCTTAGAATTTTAAAATTAAATGCTACAAAATAATACAAAAATAAGTTAATAATGAGTCATTACAAAACAGCCAAAGATGAAGTATATCGTTATCATCAATTCCTTTGTTTAAAAAATAGATCTTTAAATGCAGAATAGTAATTTCTCTAAAATTAGATTTTAACTAATATTACCATTTATATAAACCAATAAAAGATGTATTTTTAATTGGATAAATACAGTGTTGCAACAAATGTCATGCAGTATGTATTGCCAATAAGCTACTGTGGTGCCATTTAACCCAGAACCACATGTAAATCATGCATTTTTTAATTGTACATTTCAGTTATCCTTGGCCAATAACAGGAACCATATTAGATGGTTTGTGATAATTATAATTACTTGAATCTTAAACATTGTAAAGAAAAATCTCATTATGTTAGTAACAAGTTTTAAGGATTTTTGTGGGGTTTTCTTTGGGGGGGTTGCTTTTTGAGACAGGGTTTCCCTGGCTATTCTGGCACTTACTCTGACCAGGCTGGCCTCAAACTCAGAGATCCACCTGCCTCTTACTCCCAAGAGCTAGGATTAAAGGTATTTGCCACCAACACCTGGCTTAATTTTGTTTTTCTAAAGATAAATTAAGAAAATTCTGATTTTTGAATTTTGTAAAACTTGATCCATGCAATAGAATTAAAGGCTACTTATTATGACTCTGATAATTTATATATGTAATACAAAAATTAGCATGACTGATAAATAGATCTTAGTATGTAATCACATACCTAGTGTATGAAAATTTATAATCTTACAGGCTTAGAACTATGCTTCAGTCAGAAAATTGAATTTCACTAGTTACATCTTTGACAACATCACCTTGCAACTTATAAAGTCAAGTCACCTTGTATGGAAAGTCAGAAAATAAAATGACAAGAAAAATCACAACCATACATATAAAAACAGGAAAAATGTACCTTATTACTGTATCCTTGTTTTTTATGCTTGACTCCTATAGAATAGAGTACTAGAATCAAATCTGGAGGGCAATCGGCAAAATATGCTGTGCATGTAACAGGTGACTCATGAATGTCCATTGGATATGGATTTTCAAAGATTGGAAAACTAATAGATAAAAACAATATATTAGAGTCATTTTGCAAAGATTAAAAATATGAAATAATTTTCATGATCAACTCCTAAAATATTTATAAACATTATAAACTTCACTCTTTCAGCACCATACAAAGAAAAACTTTATCTGAATACTTTAAAAATACAATTATCAATAAAATAAAGTGTTAATAATTATAAAAGTTAATTTTCTTTTCAGGCTGCCAACATCCCGTAATGATATACTTTGTTAATATGAATACAATAATTGTATTAAACTAAAATATTATACAATAAGTATGTCTTAAAATTTAGACCAATTACATATTATATTTAAAAGTATAACATACCTTTTACTATTTAATTATACCTTTATACTACTTAAAGGCATATTATACCTTTAAATAGCAAAATATGTGAATTATTTGTATTAAATAGTGAAATATTTGCATTATAGTTATATACCTTTAAGTAGTAAAATATTTATAAATTTTTAAATGAATAAATTTAAAAATATTTGTGTTAGAAGCTAAAAGATATACATGGATCATAAGATTGAACACAGGTTGTCCCTTTTTCTTTAATTTGAAAAAATATTTTTATACAATATATTCTGCTGATGGTTATGGTTGAATAGTTAGGGATAAACTAAGAGTGAATCACTTCAAAGATCAGACCTACACATGCACTTGATAACAGCAATAAGGAACCAGCTTCTTAAATAAACAATGAGCAACACACTGAAGATACTTGGGATCTTTATGTTAGCCTATAGGCAAAGAATAAGCACAATACATGCAAGAAAACAGTTTAAAATGTTTAACTTAGGCACTTAGCTTTCTTTCTGATCCCATGGTCTTTCACATGTTAAGCAAGTGCTCTACCCCTAAACCCCATCCCTACAAAAGTGTGAAAAGAAAAGAATAGGGGAAGTAGAACAGGAGGATCAAGTGGAGAGAGGGAGGAGACAGACAACTAGTATTTACAAGTAAACATGTGAAAAGAAAAGGATAGGGGAAGTAGAATAGGAGGCTCAATTGGGGAGAGGGAGGAGACAAACAGTTGTAGGAGGGAATATGGGAAGAGTCCCCAAAAATTAAGGAATATTAGAAGGGTGTTATGAAACCTAGTATCATAGAAACCTCATATCATGTGTGTATTCATGAAGGTGACCTAAACTAAATCACCAAATATTGGAGGAGACAGAATTCCAGCTGGCCATCTTTGGTCCCAAATGAAGCTTCTAGTACTGGGATTGGATTATACCTAATTACATTGTAGGTCAACGTGTCCCCATGGGAATCCCTGAACAACACAGGATGTTGCCAAGACTATAAGTTGCTCTCCATAAACTGACAGTGAGACCCTATTGATGAACAGGACATCTACATAAATATATATCAAACAGAAGAGATGTCACGCTGGTGTCTACAGCGAACCTTCATCTCTACCTTTTAACATCTTTGGTACAAGAAAATATTCTGCATGCTATCAAAAGAGAAACATAAACACCAAGCCAGCCACAAATCCTTTTTCTACAGTGGTGTGCTATCTGCAAAATATGCTTGGACAATAGTGGCACAAAGCTTAGGGAAGTAACCAACCAATAACAGATTTGATTTAAGGTCCTCTCTGTGAGATGGAACCCATACCCACTACTGCTTATGTGAATAAAACTCTGAGACTAGTAGATAACCCAGGGACCTAAAGTAAATGTAAACAATGCTGTTAGTTTTAAATGTAGTATTAAAATGACTACTAATCATATTCTGCTATATTCATAAATTAGTGCCTTCCTCATCCATAATCAGAGAAGCTTCCTCCTGCAGCAGGAGACCCACAGCCAGACATTATGCAGAGAAAGAGAGACCCTAGAACACTCAGTCCTAAATGGATTATCTCCATCAAATCCCTCTCCTCAGAGCTCAGGGAGCCCTGCAAGAAAGGTGGCAGAAATAGTGTAAGGGTCAAAGAGAATGTAAGACTTCAAGAAACCAAGGCCTTCTAAATCAACATAATCAAAGCTCATATGAGCTCACAGAGTCTGAAACAGTATGCACAGGGCCTGCATGAGTCTGTCCCAGGCTGTCTGCATATATATTATGACTTCTAGTACTATATTGAATAGGTAGGAAAAAAGTGGGCAGCCTTGTCTAGTCCCTGATTTTAGTGGGATTGCTTCAAGTTTCTCTCCATTTAGTTTGGTGTTGGCTACTGGTTTGATGTATATTGCTTTTATTATGCTTAGGTATGGGCCTTAAATTCCTGAACTTTCCAAGACTTTTATCATGAAGGGGTGTTGGATTTTGTCAAATGCTTTCTCAGCATCTAACGAGATGATCATGTGGTTTTTGTCTTTGAGTTTGTTTATATAGTGAATTACGTTGATGGATTTCCATATATTAAACTATTCCTGCATCCCTGGGATGAATCCTACTTGATCATGATGGATGGTCATTTTGATGTGTTCTTAGATTGTTTGCGAGGATTTTATTGAGTATTTTTGCATCGATGTTCATAAGGGAAATTGGTCTGAAGTTCTCGTTCTTTGTTGGGTCTTTATGTGGTTTCTAGTTTAGTGTTTTGTGGGATTCCTGAGTGTAAGAATGAGTGTCTTTCTGATCGCTATGCCCTCTGTTTTGGGAGTTTTGTTGATGTACTGTGTTTTTGCTTGTTTTTGAAAAAGAACTTAAAGTTGGATGAGTAGGGAGGGGAAGGGTCTAGGTGGACTTGGAGTAGGGAAGAATATGATCAAAATATATTTAAAGTTAAAAATTATTTTAAATAATAAAAAAGTTATAACTCTCCCTCCAAAATAGGAAAATCTAAGAACCAAGAGGGAACAATTGTTCACCATAAATAAATAAAAACAAATAGTTGACAAGTACATCACAGAGTAACTGCAGAAGATGGCGGGATGGAGAGAAGACTCTAAAGCACAGAACTTGCTTAACATTCAATGTAGTTGAGAAGAAACTATTTGAGAAAAATAGAATAGATTCAGTCTTAATATTTAAATTTATTTAATATTTGACAATAGTGAAAATTTATATAAATTTTCATCATGTTATCAAGGTAAACAATTTTTTGACAAGATATTTATTCACATATTTAACGTAAGATGATATAAACTATAAGAGCAGGACTGGTGATATAACTCAGTAAGAGGAATTTTTTCTGAAAGCAGGAAGACCTGAGTTCAAATTCCCAGCACCCTCTAAACCTATGTTGCCTGTAAACCCAGCAACTGGTTGGTAGAGATAAGTTAGTCTCTGGACCTTGCTGGCAAGCAGCCCAAGAGCAGCAGGCTTCCAGTTCACTGAGAAGTCTCAGCTAGAGAAAATGAGCAGAAGAGGGATAGAAGAGGATTTCCAAAGACCTCCCCTCCTTTGTCCTCTACATACACATACATGGGTGCATGAACCTGTACACTCACATGCATGCATCACATATAACATGCACATGTGCACCCCCCACACACATACCATAAGTAAATATATAACATAGAAATCTGTATTACACATATTTCAGCACAATAAAAATTTATATCTAGTGGTCATTAGAGGTCAATAATGTATGAAGAAACAACGTATATGAAATACTTGAACACCAATGCTAAGAAAAGTACATTTTAATAAAAATAGATTGTTAGTTCTTAAAGAAATAATAATCAAACGGAAAATGGTGGAATAGAAATTGTCTCTGTATGGTCAAAGTCAGGATTAATAAAAGAACAAAGTGTGTCTGGAAAGAGAGAGCAGTTAAGATCACTTTCTGTTCTTCCGGAAGACTAAAATGCAATTGCAAGCACCTACATCAGGCAGCTTCACAACCGTGAGCACTTGCACTCACATGAACATACCCACATGCAGGCACACACATACACACACACACATACACATAACTGAAAATAATAAAAAATATATCTTAAAAACAAAATAATAGACTTTACTCCTTAGAGACAATGATATATATATCAGAAACAAATGGTGGACAGGTGAAATGTAAGGAAAAGAAGATGGATGCAGAGAAAAAAAAAACATAAAGTGAACCTAAAAACCCTGTGCAGTAGATAAAGGTGGGCATTTACTGGTACCTGCTGCCTGCTGGGGTCCAAGATCATTAGTAATCATTAAAGAGGTCCTATCCCCTCTTGAGAACAGGTGCTATAGGAATATCAAATAGAGAGAGACTAAGCAGGCTAAAGAGACATGAAATGGGGATAATATGGACGGAAAGATGGCCCAAGCAGGTCATGGAAATTGCAACAGAAACACAATACAGGGGTCTGAACATGAGATTTCCCATAGTTCTCTAGGGTAACCAGCCTATACAAGTTACAGAAGATACTAAATCCATAACAGCTTAGGTAAACAACAATGTAGAAGCACGAGATGTATACTGAACAAGGTCTACACACTCAGCCAAGGACTGTGGTGTATTAGTTAAGCCCAAGAGGAATCTGGGTGAGAAGAAGACACTAGGGCTAAATGCAAGTTGGCCACCACCTTTCATAGCCCTCAGAGCATAAACCACCACATATTCCATGCAGAATGTATGACCCTTAGCATACCAAAAACAAACTTATAGGGGATGAGTATAGTGTGTCAGACTGTGAGATTCCTAGAGAAAGCAGAGAGACACATCGGAGAGGGCTCACTAGTCTAACATTTTTAATATCTAGGGCTAGAAGCCCTCCCTTCTCCCAGAGGTTATAGCAGAAGAAACCGAAGTTACACTTTTCTTTCAGTTGTTGAGTGGTTTGAGTTTTTTTTTATTAGATATTTCATTTATTTACATTTCAAATGTTAACCCCTTTAACCCCTTTCCTAGTTTTCCTCTGAAAATCCCTTATCCCCTCTCCTGCTCCCCAACCCACCCACTCCCATTCCTGGTCATGGCAGTCCCTTACACTGGGGCATAGAGCCTTCAGAGGACCAAGGGCTTCTCCTACCATTAATGACTGACTAGGCCACCTCTGCTACAAATATAGCTAGAGCCACAAGCTATTAAAAACAACAAATTTGTGAAATTCTTAGGTAAATGGATGTATCTGGAAGACATCATTCTGAGTGAGGTAACCCAATCACAGAAGAACACACATGATATGCCCTCACTGATAAGTGGATATTATCCCAGAAGCTTAGCATATCCAAGATACAATTTGCAAAAAAACATGAAACTCAAGAAGGAAGACCAAAGTGTGGATACTTCGTTCCTTCTTAGAATGGGGATCAATATACCCATGGAAGGAGTTACAGAGACAAAGTTCAGAGCAGAGCCGAAGGAACGACCATCCAGAGACTGCCGCACCCAGGGATCCACCCCATAAACAACCACCAAACCCAGACACTAGGCAGATGCCAACATGAGCCTGCTGACAGGAGTCTGATATAGCTGTCTCTTGAGAGGCTATGCCAGTGCCTGGCAAATACAGAAGTGGATGCTCACAGTCATTCATTGGACGGAGCACAAGGTCCCCAATGAAGGAGCCAGAGAAATACCCAGGGAACTGAAGGGGACTGAAGCCCCATAGAAGGAACATCAATATAAACTAACCAGTACCCTCAGAGCTCCTTGGAACTATACCACCAATCAGAGTGGTTTGAGTTTTAACTTGTATCTTTCATGAATAGCTTTCTGCTAATGTCCATTCCTTTAATGATCTCATTCTATAATATTTTCTCTATTATTTATTATGCTTCTAGCCCTTATATTTTCCCTCTAATTTGTACATTATCCTCCTCAATCCTATTTCTCAATTTCTTTCTCCTTGTACTTCATATTTTTTAATACTACTAACTACACTAAAGTATAAACTACTTTTTCCCTAATGGTATCCTTGTGCCTCTGTTTCTGAACTTTATGGGAGACATAAGTCAAGTAATAAAGAGCTATAGGATAGCATTAGGATTGTAAGCAAATATCAATTTTCTGAAGTAAAAAATCTAATTTCCTTCTAACTAGCACTGGGAAACATAAACTAATAAAATAAAGCAAACAAAAGGAGGAGAACAAATGCTGCATTTGACTTAGAGATGTTTCTATGTAGTGAATAATGGTGAATGTGGAGACTCATGGTACTGAGAACAAGTGACTGGTGAGTACTGAGTCATTACAGGATATAATAGCCATAATATACATAAAACCGAGCAGAAACAATGTAGGGGGGAGATGATAAGGAGAAGGGCAGTGAAATGTCTTCTGGGTATGACACTGACTTTACAATCATGAAAACATAGAAGCTGTGGTTGCCTGAACTAAGCCTGCATTAGATTGAGCCTGTCAACATTCAGTCATTTTTGAGTCAGAGGCCCATGAGACCCTGCCTCTTCCATGGGAATTATTGGTTGATGATAGGTATCTTTGCCTCCTGGGCAAAGGAGGGTCATTGTCTTTGGTGGTATAGCCACTGGCAAGTTCATTTTCCACTGGAAAGCTTCACTTTTACACTCATGCCTATGGCTCTGGTTAAATTCAGTGGGCATGGTAGAACACATGCACTATGAAAACAGAGAGAAGTAATTCTTTGGATACCAAGGTTTAAACAGGGATGGTAATGAAGAATGGAGACCAAGATGGAATGGAGAAGGAAAGTTAACCAAAACTGAGGAAGTATGAAGGAAGAACATGAAAGCTTCTACTTTATAAACTAATTAAAAATATACTTTAAAAAGACTTTAAATGCTTTAAATGGAGGTACTGCCATCCATGGATAAATTATGCTGATTTCAGAAGGCATTAGTTATAAAATGAAAATCCTGGTTCCAGGTGTGAGACTCCTACCTCAGAGTTATTGGCCAGGAAGTCCTTAAAAGTCCCCCAAATTATACAGATTATGGGTATTTGCATTGGCTACTCACTGGAACTAGATAGCAAGATCATAATGCTGAAGATTCACACTCCTTAGTTGTACAATACAGAGAAACACAATATTATGGGCTGGGAGCTTACTCCTTGCTGGCTACCTTTCATAGTTCTGGAAACTGCCATGCCAGCAGCTGGGGAACAAAGTTAACAACAACCTGTATGCCACAATACCAACTTACCAGGCATTATTTTACTGAAAATAATGGCACTACTGCTATGGGATTAAGCAAATGATATCCAATAGATCTGAAATCCACTCAGCAGAAAGGAATTCATGATCAGTACTGTGTACCTGGCCAAGTTGAGGAGTCATGGGCTTTGTGAAGGAACCTATTACTGTTGTTTTAGTATATGGACATGTTGTCAAAGTGCCTTTTTTTTTAAAGATTTATTTATTTATTTATTTATTTATTATATGTAAAGTACACTGTAGCTGTCTTCAGACGCACCAGAAGAGGGCATCGGATCTGTCAAAGTGCCTTTTTTTTTTTAAGATTTATTTATTTCTTTCTTTCTTTATTTATTTATTTATTTATTATATGTAAAGTACACTGTAGCTGTCTTCAGACGCACCAGAAGAGGGCATCGGATCTCATTACTGGTGGTTGTGAGCCACCATGTGGTTGCTGGGATTTGAACTTCTGACCTTCAGAAGAGCAGTCGGGTGTTCTTACCCACTGAGCCATCTCACCAGCCCGTCAAAGTGCCTTTTAAATAATTTTTTGTACCAAAAGACTATGCTTGTCTTCAGTTTTGATTACAGAAGCTTTGCTTTGCACTAAATAGTGATTAATTCAGACACTCTTGGCTAGGCAAGGTGCTAGTAATAAATTGGTAATAATAAGTTGAGTGCTCAGCATCAAACCACTTTCAAGTGGTTTAAAGAACATGGCAGAAAGGTGAGTGGAAATAAAAGAACAGATAAAGAAAGAGGTGTGTGAAACATTTCCTTATAAGCATAACATGACCATGGCACTCACAAACTCACAACATCTGGAGTTGCCTGCATAGGACCTGTAAAAGACGATGCCAGTAACCATTCAGTCATAAAATTGAAGGCACTTATGGGGCACCAACCCACCTAGGACAGCTAATGACAGTCAAAGATTGATGAAGAACTATTTGCCTTTAGTGATGCAGCCACTGAGGAGTTATTTAAGTTCCAACAAGTAGATCCACAGGCCAGTGCATGTAAGTAGCCCTGGTTAAACTCAGTGAACCGTAAACAAAACAAAAACACATGAAAGTAGGGTCTAGACCTGGTGGGAGGAAGAGAAGAGAGATAAGTGGGGGTAAAAGGATAGTAAAGCAGGGTGGAGAATGAGTATAAACAGATTGTAATTTGCAAAAAAAATTTCAAAGACTAAATTATTAAAAAGAAAGAAAGAAAAATTGTTTCTAGTGATAGAGGACAATCTTACAACACATTTACTTTTCTGAAGTTTTTAAAGTTAAAGTATAATTATACTAATTTTCCCTTTCCATTTTCCCTTCAATACCTTCCACGTCCCTTTCCCTGGCTTTCTCTCATATTCTTTTCCATAGATATAGATATAGATGTAGGTGTAGGTGTAGGTGTAGATGTAGATACACACACACACACACACACACACACACACACACACACATACACACACACACACACACACACATACACACACACACATACACAGGAAGACAACCTCCTGAATTCATCTAGTGTTACTTATATGTATATGACTTCAGGGGTGATGACTGGGTAACCAATTAAAGGGCTCATATCTGGGGAAGACTAACTTCCTGTGAGAAGTCCTTAGTTGCCTATAGTTCTTTGACCAAGATATTTATAAATGTCTACTTAGGCATATCTAGAGAAAAAAAAATGAGCATAGCTATACTTCCAAGATCTCTGAGATACATTCAAGAGACCAAAACTAAGAATTCACTGGGCAGAAAGAGATGAGATAAAAGCTAAAGGTTTGAATAATCAATTCAATAAATTTGAAGGAGAAAATATCACAAAGGTAGAGAAAGAAATTATATACAAACACAAGATAAATTTAGAACTTAAAATAGACATGACCAGTGAAAAGTATCTCCAAGACATATTGTAGTTAAGTCAATAATACAAAGCATAGAAACAGTGTAAAAGACTTAAAGGAAAAACTACCAACTCACCTATGGAGGCAAACACATCAGAATACCATCAGATATCTCATCAGCAATCCTAAAATTCAGGAAAGTATATAATGATATATTTCAAGCCCTAAAAGTAAATGACTAAAAACAGGATGGCTATATATAGCAAAACTACCTTTTAAAAATAAAAAACAAAATGAGGACATTTAAAGATAAGCACAAACTATGAAAATTTATTTCTCTCAACAAAACCTCAAGTGTAAATGGCTTTGAATCATAATAATAATTGAAAAGGAGAGCAGCTGACAGGATTAAAAACCAATATTTCTTGAATTAGCTATTGTCTCCAAGAAACACTCCTCATTTGCAAAGACAGCCACAGAAGTAAAGTTAAACAATGGAAATCACTCTATTAAATAAAAAGCTTCAAACCAGAATAGAATGCTGTAACTATTCTATTAGCTGATAAATGAGCTCCCTCACCAACATTCATCAAAGAGATAAAGAAGGTCACTACACATTAACAAAATGAACAGTTCATTAAGTCAAATAGAAATTATATTTGTGTATACACAAACGTTGAGGCTCGCATTTAATAAACCCTAAAGGACAGTAAAGGTAAGATAGGTTCTGATGGAAGAGAATGGGTGAATTCAAAACCCTACTCTCATCTTTTGATAGGTTATCCTAACTAAAAATTAACAAAGAAAGATCAGAGTCAAACTATACCTTAAGTCAAAATATATCATGTTATAGGCCATAAAACAAGCTTTCAAACATATAAGTTATCTGATACAAATAATCAATTCCAAGTATTTTATCAAAGGATAGTGGAATAAAAATGTTAACCAAAAACCAAGTGAAAGAAAAGCAACTATAGAACTACTTAGAGACTAAAGAATGCACTCTTCAACGACCAGGAAATCATTGAAGTTAGGAAGAAAATTACTAAGTTCCTATTATCTAGTGAAAATGATAGCACCACACATCTGAATCTCTGGGTCAAAGTGAAAGTAGTTCTAAGAGAAATTTGTATGGTTATAAGTGTTTACAATAACAAATCAGAATGATATCAAAGAAATAATCTAATGATACACCTCAAGGACTTAAGAAGTATGAGAAAAAGTTAAACTCAAACGAAGTTGTTGGCAAAAAAATAATAATGATCAGAAATTAGTAAAATGGAAACTAAAATAAGAATACATAGAATCAATCAAACAAAACATTGCCTTTTTTAAAGATAAAAGAATTAACAAAGTGTTATCCAAATAAATAAATAAAATAAGTAAAAAGGAAGAAAGAAGAAAGAACAAATGAAAGAAAGAAAGAAAGAAAGAAAGAAAGAAAGAAAGAAAGAAAGAAAGAGAAGATACAAACTAATAGATGGAAAAGGTTCCATTATAGTAGACCTCAGTTCAGACATTAGGGACTACTTTAATAACATAGTTAAAAAGGAAAATCTAGAAGAAATGTATAAATTCTTCGAAATACATATAACCTACCAAAATTAAATCAATAAGATATAAACAATAAGAACCACAATAATACCCTTTCCATAAAGAAGCATAGGAAGGAACTGACACATTTACTACCAAATTCTTCCAAATCCTTCAGGAAGTGCAATCAGCAATACTTCTCAAACTGTTCCATAAAATTAAAAGGAAAGGAACATTACCAAGCTCACTGTACAAAGACTTTATTACCTGGATACCAAAAGTAGACATGGACACAACAAAAAAGTACCCTTCTTTTAAATGATTGGATTCTATACACAAAATACCCTAAAGCCTTCACTAAAAATCTTTTTTTTATTGTATTTTTATTTTTATTTTTTTATTTTTTTTTCATTTTTTATTAGGTATTTAGCTCATTTACATTTCCAATGCTATACCAAAAGTCCCCCATAGCCACCCACCCCCACTCCCTTACCCACCCACTCCCCCTTTTTGGCCCTGGCGTTCCCCTGTACTGGGGCATATAAAGTTTGCGTGTCCAATGGGCCTCTCTTTTATATGAAGCCATTGATATGAAAACCAAATAAAGGCACAAACATGGATCAAACTCCCTAATAAACATAGATAAATTTTCTTTCAATGAAAATACCTACAAACTGAATTCAAATATACATAAAAAGATCATTCATTGTGATCAAGTTAGAATCATTCTACAGATGAAGCGATGCTTCAACATATACATAGCTCAATAAATGTATATATCAATAAATATAATCAAGGCTAAAATTCAAATGTGATTTTTTGAAATTATTTGCAATTATTATTTTATATCAATTATTGCAAAAGGTATAGAAAAGGATTTTGGTGAAATCCAATCCTTTGAGATAAAAGCCCTGAAGAGATTAGGAATAGAAGAAATCAATCTCAACATAAGAGCTATAAATGACAAATATATAGTGAACATCATCCAACTAGGGTGAAAACTATAAAGCATTACCACTGACATCAAAAAATGAGACAAATGTGTCACCCTAAGTCTTCCAATTAAATGCGTCACCCTAAATCTTCCTTACCCTAAGCCAACCAACTCCCCACCATCCTCTCCCAGGTCCTCCTGTCACTAGGTAGGTTCTTTTCAACCCTGCTCTCTTGTCCACCAAACTGACACCTGCCTTTTTGGGGACCTTTAGCAGACCTCTAAATAGGCCACTTTCATTCCTACTCCCTAGGCTTTCCAACTCCTCACCTGCCTTCCCTGAGGTCTCATTTCTCTTCTCTAAGCCAACCCACTTCTGCTCAAGAATTTCCTTGAACTCTACCCTGATGCTGCCACTGGTTAAGTCCCTCTCCTCCCTTCTAGCTAGATTGCCTAAAAACCTGCCTTTCTTTCCCAGGACCCTGCACAGATCATAACATCAGATAGTGTTCTTTCTTTTCTCCTTCCTAGGCTCCCCTAAACTCCAACTTTCTTCACCAGAACCCCAAGCCAATTTCACTATGGTTCTCCAGGCAATAGTAGTTCCCAGATCTTGGTCCCTAGTAAGAGACAAACCCTAGCTCCACCTGGCTCCATACCCTACTGGAGCTCTATGCTCTTGTAGCAAGGCCCAGCAAGAAAACTAGTCTCCTCTGACTCACCTCTTTGGATCCTCTCATACTGCCCAGCCTATTACTACACCTTGGACCCCCAGCTGCTCTGTTGCTCAGTACAAGTCATGTCCCTTAACTCTGCTCTTTCAGAATTATTCCAATCTGCTCACCCTATTGCTCCAACTGAAGATTCCAATATAGTGGGCTAAAACCTCATATCAAAAAACATAACAACAATCTAATTTCAGATACTTAGGTTCCACTGCAAAGTCACAAGCAATATAAAAGCCAAGACAATAAGTCTCCTCCAAAGACCATCAATCCTGTAGTAATTGTTTTCAATAAGAACAATTTACACAAAACTGAAAACAATGAATTAAAGAACAATTTTTTTCCTCTAAAATGTTTTATTATAAATATTTTTCTTTTTCCAATTTTTATGAGGTATTTTCTTCATTTACATTTCAAATGCTATCCCAAAAGTCCCCTATACTCTCCCCACCCCACCCCCCTACCTACCCACTCCCACTTCTTGGCCCTGGCGTTCCCCTGTACTAGGGCATATAAAGTTTGCAAGACCAAGGGGCCTCTCTTTCCAATGATGGCCGACTAGGCCATCTTCTGCTACAAATGCAGCTAAAGATATGAGCTCTGGGGGTACTGGTTAGTTCATATTGTTGTACCACCAATAGGGTTGCAGACCCCTTCAGCTCCTTGGGTACTTTCTCTAGCTCCTCCATTGGGGACCCTGTGTTCCATCCAATAGCTAACTGTGAGCATCCACTTCTGTGTTTGCCAGGCACTGGCATAGCCTCACACGAGACAGCTCTATCAGGGTCCTTTCAGCAGAACCTTGCTGGCATATGCAATAGTGTCTGAGTTTGGTGGCTGATTATGGGATGGATCCCTGGGTGCGGCAGTCTCTGGATGGTCCATCCTTTCATTGAAGAACAATTTTAATTGCTCAAGAATTTTAAGGAATTATAAGATGACATTGATAAACAAGAATGAATTTAAAGAGGGCAGAAATAAACTTCTCATTAAAGATCAAGAAAACACAAATAAGAAAAGAAATAATGACTATTCAGGATATTAAAATTGAATTTAATAAAAAGATACTAGGTCCCTTCTCCTCCCTCCTAGCTAGATCTCCATTTCAATATTTAATAAATAAATACAGAAGAAAACAAAAATTGAAATTAAATTGGAAATGAAGTTTTCAGGACATCTAATAAGACTTACTGAAAAGTTTCACCAAAACTTATGAACAGAGTATGAAGGAACTCCCATGAACAGAATATGAATAAACTCACAGACTGTGAGAGTTATATGAAGAGGAGATCAATAATTCAAAAATATTTACAAGAAAGGAGATTGAAACAGTAATGAAAAAAAAAATCTCCCAACTAAAAATGTCCCTAGACCAGAAAGAGTCCCAATATAATTTTATCAGATTGTCAAAGCAAAACTACAACAACGATGCTACTCATTATTCCACATAATATAAATGTAAGGAAGAGTTTTAAACTACAAAGCCAGCACTACCCTAATACCAAAGCCATATAAAGACACAACGAAAAAGAATGTAAATGCAAAAGTTCTAAAAAAAAAAATACTGGCAAACTGAGTACAGGTACACATGAAAAAGATCATTCACCATCATCAAGTTGACTTTACCTAGGAGATAAGGAGATGATTTAACATGTGCAAATCAGTAGATATATAGAAATTAACTTAAAACCCAAACTCCACAGTCATCAGTAGATTCAGAAGAGACTTTTGAATAATTTCAAAGTCCCTACACAAGAGAATTTACAGAGAGAATAAGGTTGGCAGGAAAATACCTTTACATGTTAAAACTACATATGACAAATACATAGAAAACATCACCTTAAATGGAGAAAAAGTAGTATCCTTAAAATCAGGAAGAAGACTAGGTTGTCCACTGTCTCCACTACTGTTCAATAAAGTGCTCAAAGTCTTGTCTAGAACATAATGACAAGAGAAGAGATACAAATAGGAAGAGAATTCAAAGTATTCTTGTTTTTATATAATAGGATACTACACATAAGAGACCCTAAAGAGTTCACCAGAAAACTAGAACTAATTTTTACTTTTCCAAAAAAAGTGTCAGGATACAAAAATAAACAAATGCCAATAGTCTTTTACATACCAATGTGAAACACACCAAAGAAGAAATTACACAAATAATTCTGTTCACAATAGCCTTCAAAATCTCTCAAAATAAACATATCAGAATAAAATCTCTCAGAAGGTAAAGTGGGGCTAGAGAGAAGGCTTGATGGTTAAGGGCACTGACTATTCTTCTAGAAGTCCTGAGTTCAATTCTCAGCAACCACATGGTGGCTCACTCCCATCTGTAATGGGCTCCAATGCCCTCTTCTAGTATGTCTAAAGATGGAGGTAGTGTACTCATATACATAAAATAATAGTGTGTGTGAGGAAGAACAGGAGTGAAGCCCTGAGAACCAGCAGAAATAATGGAAACAGGTAATCCCTGGAAGGTAGGAGGTGGGGGACCCACAGAAGGTACAAGTCCTGGGAGATGAGAGACTCTGAGGACTCAAAGGGACCTTAGATGAAATGCCCTACAGTGGGGAAAGGGAACTTGTAGAGTCCACCTCCAGTAGAAAGTCAGGGCATCAAGTGGAGTAATGGGGTTGCCATCCCACAGTCAAAAACTCTGACCCAGAATTGTTCCTGTCTGAAAGAACTGCAGGATCAAAAATGGAGAAGAGCCTGAGGAAAAGGAGGTCCAGTGACAGGCCCAAATTGGGATTCTGCACAGGGTGGGAGGCCTTAAGGCCTAACACTAGTACTGATGCTATGCTGTTATTACAAATGGGCCTATCGTGACTGTCCTCTGAAAGGCCCAACAAGCAGCTGAGAGAGTCAGATGCAGATATTTACACTCAACCAATGGATAGAAGCTGGTGACCCCTGTTGTTGAATTAGGGAAAAGCTGGAAGAGGCTGAGGAGGAAGACCAGCAGTCTCAACTAACCCTGACCCCCAGGTTCTCTCAGATATTGAGCCACCAACCAGGCAGCATACACCAGCTGATATGAGGCCCCCAATATATATACAGAAGAGGACTTCTGGGTCTGGACTCAGTCAGAGAAGATGCACCCAACCCTTGAGAGACTTATGATCCCAGGGTGTGGGGAGATCGGGTGGGAAGGGGGGTGGGGACATACTCTTGGAGATATGGAAGGGGGAGGAGGTGTGCGATAAAGAACAGTTGGAGGGTAGAATGGGAGGGGGATAAAGTCTGGACTGTAAAAAAAATTAAAGAAAAAATAAAATTAATAAAAATAAAAAAATAAACCAGATAAACCAGAGAGAGAGAGAGAGAGAGAGAGAGAGAGAGAGAGAGAGAGAGAGAAGTGAAGGGCTTCTACAATAGAAACTGTAGAACTTGAGAACTTAGGAAGACATTAAATATGCAAAGCTTTCCCATACTCATGAGTTGTTACAAGGTTGTGAAAATAATAATCCTACCAAAAGTAATCTACAGATTTATTCAATATCAATCAAAATCTCCATGCCATTATTCACAGAAATTTTAAAAATCTTAAAATTTATATGGAAACATAAAATATTCTTTTGGATGGCCAAAAGAACAGTGATTGAGCAAAACCAATAGCGACATTATTATACCTGATTTCAAGTTATACAACAAAATTATAGTAGTAAGGAGTGTTGTAGTGGCACACACACATACACACAAACTCAGATACATTGATCAGCAAAACACCATGAAAGTTTCAAAACTTCCAACCCCAAATTTATCGTATCTACAAGAAAAGTAGTGACCGGAGATGGATCAGAGACTGAGGGAATGGCTAGCCAATAACTGGCCCAACTACAGACCCAACTCATGGGCAAGCACCAATCCCTGACACTATTTACGATACTTTGGTATGCTTACATGAGTCTAGCATGGCTGTGCTCTGAGATGCTCCATTCAGCAGCTAATTCAGAGGGATGCAGAGACCCATAGTCAAACAGTGGATCAAGTGTGGGGACTCTTATGGAAGAGTTGGGGGAATTACTGCAGGCCCCAAAGGGAATAGGAACTTCACAAGAAGACCAACAGAGTCAACTAACCTGGACCCTTGGAACTCTCAGAGACGGAACCACCAACCAAAGAGCATACATGGGTTGGACCTAGGCCCCTTCCACACATGTGTTGCTGATGTGCCAATGTATTGTCTTCATGTGGATTCTGAACAACTGAAGCAGAGACAATCTCAAAAGCTGTTGTGTGTCTATGGGATATGTTCTATCTGGGATGCCTTGTCTGGCCTCAGTGGGAGAGGATACCCCTATCCCCCCAGAGATTTGATATACCAGGGTAGAGGGATTCCCAGGGCATGCTTCCACCCTTTCAGAGGAGAAGGGGAGGGGAGAAGATTGGGAGAGGGGGTGATTGGGAGGAGGGTTAGTGAGCTGGATGTAAAGTAAAATTTACACACACACACAAACACGAAGTCCATACAACTATAGACATCTGATTTTCAACAATAACGCATCCTGGAGGGAAAAAAACATTTTCAACAAATTGTGTTGTGAAAACTGGATGTCTACATATATAAGAATGAAACTAGACCCTCAGTCCTAAAACAAAACAAAAACTCAAAGACCTTAATGTATATTACACATGAATATTTGTAACTGCTAGAAAAGAAGGGAAGGATATCCACAATAATGACTAGATAATGTAAATGTGGCACACTGGGATGTTATTAAGCTGGAAACAAAAATGATGTGAGAAAATTTACAGATAAATAGGTGGCTCTAAACATTTTATCCTGAGTAAGGTTACCCAGGAACAGAAAAACGAACAGCAACTATCCATCATATGTACACCACACATTCTCCAGTATATGTAAACCCTAAGTCAAATCTCTAATTTTTTATGTTCAATTTAGAGTACTGGTAGAAGCCAGTAACCTAGAAAGGAGCCAAGTAGGGTGGAAAATGGTCACAGGAATTGGAAATAATCAAGCTGGAAGTGAGTCAAAGACTCCTCTTGACAGATAACTTCTGTAGTCCTAGAAATCCTGAAGTCATAGAAACTTCTATGCAGACTACTTGGTAGAAATGCTATGAATGATTTTACCCAGCTGTGAGTTTTACAATCTAAAATACCAACCTGGAGGGCAAGAGGATCCTGCCTGTGCAATCGTGACCCTACCATCTTGGGGGTACACAACTTCTGATTGGTTTTGAGACCCACCTCACAGGAAAAAATCCGTGTCTATTTCTATAAATCTGATCATACAACCATTTCTATGGATATCATATTCTCAAGGAGGGAACACTTCAGGAGTCATAATGGGACAAGCTAATAACTAGCAGATGATCATCCCGAAATGGCCTGCGTCGGATTATTATATAATCTGCAACAGGTGCACCCTTATTAAGCAAGGCTGTAAAGTTTTCATTTTAGGAAAACTTCCTGCTATTAATATGCTTTTCCTATTATTATTAAACATATATAATAATCATTAAGTAATAGCACACCCCTTTGGAGCAGATCTCTGCAGACTCACAAAGATGTACTGTCTTGTAGTGATGCTATATAGACAAATAGATGACTTAAACTCTTAAAGATGATTCTATAAGAATTTCTAAAATTATATCAATGATTATTAAACTCTTTTATAGCGGGACTGCTCTTATAGTGAGTCATTTTCTTATAGTCAAAACTGCGATGAAAACTGTCAGTTTTCCAAGTGTCACCAATTAATTGCTCTTAGATAGTAACTCAGAGCACATTCCAAGAGGTTATAAAACAATTAACCAACGATCATAAAAAGAGAACTACCAATTTGTTATAGGTGCTAGCACAGAAGGTAAAATATTGACTGGGTTTATCTATACAAAACTTCACTAATAACTTAGTTATGGTTTTAAACCTTCAGTGAGCCTGTGGAGCTGAGAAAGGTTATGGGTGTTTAGCCAGGTAATTACTCCTAATGGATATGCATGTAAACAGTCTCTGCTGTAAACTTCTATTTCAGTTTATGATTTGATTTTTTTGTGTGTGTAAACTTGTGATGAACTTTGTAACATGTGATTATTCATTCTGAAAGATGTATAAGTACGAAAGACAAAGAAGAGAAGAACTTTTTGCCTTTCCCTACTTAGAGTAGAATTTTTTTCCTCCCCCACCCCCCCAGGACTATTTTTCCCTTAGAAGAATTTTTCCCTTACTAGAATTCTTTCCTTTTCCCTACTTCAGATCTTTCTGATTTACCCTTTAGATAGCTTTCATAGGAAACTTTTTACAACTTAGTAATAAACTCTATATCCACTTCTCTAAGTGCCCCATTTTCTTCCTGGGACTTCTGACTAGCAGGTGAAAGTTAGAGCCTAGCAGTTCCTGTTGAGATAGTATAAAGGCTATTTACTTAATTCTTTGTGGTTTGAGGAAGAGGTGCTAAGTGTCAGAAACTGTAGTTTATGGCCTCAGAGGATCTCAGAAGGCAGGTCAGCTACAGTAGCACAGTAACTTAGATAAGTAAACTTCATTATACAGCATCCCTAAATATCTCATAAGACAAAGTCTTACCCCCAATCTCGTAAGACCAAGTTTTACCATCCGCTGAAACTCTTCTCCCTCCGCTGCTTCAAGAAGCACTCCACCATGGGGCTGCTCCCCACCACCTCCCCACAGAAAAGAATACTGATGTTTAGCAACTGACATAGATCCAACTACTTTTTAAAATATTTGTTTATACCCATAGTGGTACACTACTCTCAGTCTTAATCTCTCCAGTAGACTGTAAATTAAAACAGAGGTGTAAGCTACCTCCACAGGGTACTAAGAACATATGATGGCTGAGTGTTAAGCCTTAAATAAGACATTTATACCATCCTGTCTTTAGTTCACAGAACACTGAATATAGAATTGAAATGGAAAAGGATGTAAGAGCTGATATGGGGAGAAGGCTATAAAGTGACATCTCCTGGTAAGACACAGCTATTTCAATCACAAACTCAAAGCAACCAAAGCTAACTTCACTAAGTATGCATGAAATGGAACTGTTAACAGTCTAGTATGTCTAGATGAGGATCTCAGAAGGTTCTGTTCTTTACTAGTGGACTGATAGATTTAGGGGAAAGGACTTTTTGTGTCCATTGATAATTCTACCAGGTTCCAATGTATAGTTCTAATTCAATGGGTAACAGAGATGAATAAATAAAATGCATTACCTATAAAAATTAGATTTTTATTATCTTAAATAAAAATGAAATCATGAGATTTGCAAGAAAATGAAATGACCTGGTAATCATTATATTAAGCAAAGTTAGTCAAACTTAGAGAAATACTACATATTTTCCCTTATAGAGTCTAGAGTTAAGTATAGATATGTACATGTGATGACACTAGAAAGGGATCATGGGAGGGGAGGAAGGCATCATAAGGAGAGAGAAGCAAGTAAGAGAATACAAATGACCTGAAGACAGAAAAGTTGCTGCTGTTACCGAGGTGTATTCTACTTCTTTACACTGCATGTAAAAGTAGACTTGAAGTCGATGGGCATTGTGTCTCAGGGATGAGACAATTTCCCTTCACTTTTTATTATATATTTCCCTCGTTTCAAAAATAGGAGTAAAATGTAGATTCCATTTCTGTCCCTAAAAATCCCAGGCTTCAGAACTGTCTGGTTTGACAGCCTCACAATAGTCTCAGTGTGTGTGATTTTCCTTTATCAGTTTCCTCTCAGTCAATCGACTAACAGATGGTCAACTCTTACACTGCACATGCTTTTCTAACATCTGCTTTTGCTTAAGGCAAAGGCAAAAAAAAAATGTGATTCCTTGTGTTTTGGGTGTCCAAATGCTGTGTCCAAACATCCACGCTGTTTGTGTTTAAGCGTGTGATGTGTTTAAGACAACTGACGATTTTCTTGTTACCCAAACTCTCCTGGCTCGTTTTTTCATCATTTAACCAAATTGTATTTTTATAACTTTAGCAAGACAATTTTCATGTAAGGAAAGCTCACCATCTAGAGGAGACCACTGCCAATTATCTAAAATGTACTCCTGCATTTCTATTGTGCTGAACAGAATTCAAGCGTGTCTGGTGCAATTATGAACAACTTACTTGGTTTGTGTCAGGTCAACTACGATGAGATCTTTCTCTAGAAGTACAGCAACAGCATAGGGTTCTTGAAATTCTACAACACAAAGAAAAACACCAAAAAGTTTCCATAATGCATATTTTACTTAAACCATCAACACTGCATTTCTTTTATCTCATACAGAGATCTTATTTAAATGATGAAAAAAAAAAACAAATTATAAGCCAGAGCGACAAAGAGTACTTTAATAAAACACATTGTTGTATTTGATAAATATAATGAATGTTAAGATCTCTAGTGGAACTAGGAAAAATGACCCTATGTTTAGGACATAGTAAAATATATTTTCTAAAATTATGGAGTGATAGCCATCCTAGGCTATCAAAAGAAAGTGAGGGTGTCAGCTAAACCTTATGATAAGTATTATATTCATAACCTTAGTATTTTAGATCATATTCATGCCTACTAGGAGATGAACCGAGACTGCACTAACTCTTCTTCTCTGGAAAATGATACACATTCACCTCACTATGATAGTAACCATTTATAGTTAGATGTATTCTTCAAGTCATTATGGTTTAGCATACTCTTATAGATTATTTCTTGTGTGCAAGAGTACAAGCCTACAAAAAGCAAGCAGTGTGAGGCAAGCTAGTATTTTCAAGTTTCTGAAATCCAAGCTGCTTTCTATCATTCCTTTCTCTCTTACTCTTCCTACATTATATCCCAGAAACTGTCTCAAAATCCAAAGCCTATATGGAGAATAAGACTAACAGTAACTCTTTCTCACAGAACTTTTGTTCTAGGGAAGTATACAAACTGCAAACAAGTGAAGAAATAAGAATTCAGGAGCTATGAGAAAATGAGGGTAATAGTGTAAAATATAATTTGCTTTTAGACAGGGAGTAGTGACTTAGTTAAAAGTCAAAGAAAGCATTGTTTTCCATTTACAATAACGGACTTATGGGGAAACCCACAGTGAAAAAGCTGTTCTCTGATTAAAGAAATTATGTACCTGAAAACTTTATGTACATGATCTCTGAATTTCTGTAGCTGCAAGTGTTATTTTTTCCATAGTGTTGAGAAAGCACACCCCAAGAGTCAGAGGAATGTCAACCAGGAGTTTCTCAGTAATTTCAACCTAGGACTTTAAACTCTAACTTCCAGCTCATTTTTATTATACCAGCCATTCCTACTGGCTAGTTTGAAAAGAACTAATTTGAAACTCAATATTCAACCAGCAGTTATTTTCTACAGAGGATTCAAGTCTTGGGTAGGGATTTTAAATACTGGGTTAGAAGACAGCCTTCAGAGTAACTTCCGGACTGGAGAAGCTACTGTGCCTCCTTAAGTTTATGTTTACAGGAGAGAAAAACACAAAGCAAACGCAATTAAATGAGAACATGGGTTAGAATTCACAGGTGTTCAGGTAGTTATCTATATGACAATATGTAGTCTGCTACAGGTCAATGCCCAAACTGTTCTCATACTGAGACTTTCCCATTCTGTCTCTAGAGTTGTTTTAAGTCTCTCAGCATTGCTTTAACATAATTTGAGTTTTAGTCTAAAGAACACTACAGTTCCATATGACTCCTTATTTTCTTTCTTCCAGCTGTCCTTAGGAAAATCATAGGCTAGGTTTATATAAAGCATTAGAAGATAAAATAGCCAAGGCACTATCATGTATGAACTAAAGTCATAGATAAATTAAATTTTTACATGGTTGCATCTTATCAAAAGTTATTGTTGTTCCCATACAAATAAAAACCAGCAGCAGAAGTTTCACTTTCACAGATGTCCTTTGTATATTGTGACAGCTGCTAAAGAATTGTTTAAGAATCTATGTTGAACTCTATTCTTTGCCTAATATTTACTAAAAGTTTTGTCTTGGGTGTTACATTCCTTGACTTGAAGTTCCTTTTCCACTGAAATGGCACAATTATAACTACCTTATACTGTTACAAAAGTGATATGAAAAGCACACATGATAATATTAATAGCTAATAGATAGCAACTATATTACCTTTGTAGGTTGGTATGTCTCATCTTTTAACCCTTGCTCCTACCACTAAAGGGTGCAAAGTTCTGTCATAATTACTATTCTGAAGAGAACTACATCATTTGAGAGGCTTAGAGATAACTGGCCAACAAAATATAGATGTGAACTGGCAAGCTTGGATTATAGTTATTACCCTATGTAATAATCCAATTAATAATGTTAAAGCATTTGAGTTTTATGAGAATTAGTTAAATCATCAGATGCCATAAAAGTATCAGCAGTATTAAAATTAATAATAACTTGGTTTATCTTAAGAATGACATTTATCACTATATAGCTGTAAGAAGAATAAATCCCTATTGCCCAATATGCATTCATAACTAAAATATATTAACAAGACAGTATATAGAGTCTCCTGTAATTTGTAGGAAAAACAAGATAATGTACATGTAAGTATAACTAATTAGGTAAATAGCATTGGATGATTCTGGAAATGCTGTGAGAAACTTAATTATGTAGTGCTATATATTGTAGGCTTTCTTTTTCTAGTGCTTTGATATATCCAGTGTTTGAATAATTAAAATACATTTGAGTAGTTAATATATTCACAGTATCATGAGTATCATAAAACCACTTCTCCTTAAATATGACAAATGAAAAATTCAATCATCTTTATCAGTTTTCTGAAAAACAGACTTATTAATCCATTTGTGGGAGGATGTGCATGACTTAGCAGATTTATTCTTTATTAAAAAATTATAAGTCATCCTCTCATTGCTGCTGATATTCAGAGGACTACAAACACAAGGCATATAATGTCTGATCTGTGAACAATAGACTCTGAACTTCTATTTCAGATATATCTCAATGTTGTTGATTGGAGGAATTTTCCTAACTTTAGCTTTTAGTTTTGTATTTTTACTTTTCTTTATGTTTCTTCTACATTCCATTCCTAGATGTCTCTAACCTTTGTTATACATATTCACAACTCCAAAGAACATTTAAATTGTGATAAATCATGAATAAATATTGTAAAATATTTTTTCTATTTTTTTGCTCTCTGGTAACTCTACTCAATCTCACTATTCTATCCTTAAAAAAATAAAAGCAACAACAAAACCTGTGAGACTAGGCATCTTCCCTCTACTAAAACTTGATAGGCTATGTTTGGTTGATGTCCATGGGAGGCCTCCCTTTTCTGAAGGGAAATAGAGGAGGAGTGGATCAGGGGTGGGGGCTAGGGTAGAGGGAAAGGACAGGAGAGAAAGAGGGAGGAGAAACAGTGGGAATGGAATATATGAGAGAAAAATAAATTAAAAATGATAAAAACAAAACAAAAACAAACAACCTGTGACTGTGTATTGAACCTGAAGTACTTTGTGTTTAAATTGTTTTGCTTTTGATTATTTTGAAACAGGCTCTCTCGCACACTGTAGCACAAGCTGTACCAAAGCTCACTATGTAGCTCAGGCTGGCCTTGAACTCATAGCAATCCTCTTGCTTCAGTCTCCACAGTTGTGAGATTACATGAGTAAAACAGTATACCTAGTTACCTTAAGTAAATACTATTTACAAATGTCTTTGCTGCAGTTTGGATTTTGAGAATCTCTCTTGAAACCTACCTATTCATTGGACAAATCCTACTAAAACTATTGCTTTCTTTCATGTTGGTATTTCCTCAGAGTTCTTCTGTATCTCCCCAAACATCTTCTAAAAGCTTAGAAGTTTTCTTCTAAATTGATCTGATCAAACCCACTGTTTGTAAAACCTTTAATATTCTCACTGAGCTATGCTTAAGTCCTGTTTCTCAATGAGAAATTTCACGAACATTTCAGTCATTTAACCAGCTATAAAATAGTAGGTTCTTTATCCTATAAATCATGTAACTCAGCACTATAATCATGCATTGCTTTGACTCAACAATCCACATGTCATTGATCTGATCAGACTTTAGGTAATTTATGTAAAAGACTATGCTCATACTTCTCTAAGCTTTACAAGTCCTTGTAGTATGAGGTCACAGCAACATTAATAAATGTATGCTAATTATTTAAAAATGCAGATTGTCTCCGGTAACTGTGGAAATAAATTTCTACAATGATTGTTATTTATTACATATTTAAATATGAAGCTAAATAATTTAAAGAAAAACTATTTTAGCAATTAAACACAACATACATATTTTTGTAGTTAACAAAATATGTTCATTTGCCTTTAAACTAATCATATTGGGGTAATACTATTCCCTTTCTATTCATGATAAATAAAACATGTAAGTATCTTACTTAATAGCTAATAAATGGCAAGGTAAATCATAAATCCAAATATTTTGCCCCAAGTCCAGTAGTCTGGGCCCTATAGTTACAAGTCCCCTTTTGAAAATGTAGTAATATGTATTAATACTGTTTTCATTATAAATGCATAGTTATGGTTTATATTTTAACCATTTTAATTTTTAGAATCTTCTTAAAATACTTTATCACAATTAGATTTTATTTTTATGTGAGTTTAGAGTAGCTTTTATGTTTACAAGAGGTTTGTATCTTTATTGAAGATGATAAGCACACACATGCATCTTTCTTCCTGATGGTCTTATGACTGTTGCGCGAATTAAAATAAATCACTGACCATGCATCAGCAATCCTAGCGTAATCAGATGTGCTGCAGCTGCATCTGAAGCGAAGCCAGATGTGAAAGAGAGGCAGCACCACCAGAGTTACAGATCACTGATATCAGGTAAGTGCTTTAACTTTGATTGGCATTGGGATGGGATGGGTGGAGCTGGTCTAGGAGAGACTATTAGGAGACCTCAGTTTCCCCAAGTGACTTCACCCTGGACCCCTATCGGACCCTCCCAGCTCAGCTTCCACCATCCTTATCAAAGTTTAAAGCACTTACCTGGTATTAGAACCTGAAACGCCAGCACTGCTGCACTACATCTGTCTTACTTCCAGTCTGCCAAGTAGGAGCAAGTGCAGAGCCTGCGCCAGCAACTGTAGCTCACAGGGGTGGTACCACAGTGGATGTCTGCTGCCAAAACTGAAAATATTTAACCTTAATTTCATTAGGAACTTGCCATTTCAAAAAAATGATTTTTTTTTCTAACATTAAACGTTTCATTCTATCCACTTACCATTTGGATAGGGCGTTTCACATAACGTTAGAAACTCAACAATAGGATGATCCATCTCAAGCACTGTAATTGCTTTCCCATGCATGATGGTTAAACTTGGTCTTCTGCAAGCTTTGTCATATGACAGCCCGCCAGAGAATATTATAAATGGTTCACTACACAGGGAAAGAAAAGGGATAATGAGACTACATTCTTTAAAACAACACAAAGTCAAAACATAAGTCATTAAATGACAG